>NW_010547154.1:13197-36252 GCF_000687285.1 Phaethon lepturus
GGCTGCTCATGTTTGATAGCAAGAGGTAGAGATGTTGTTAAATTCTATATAAGACAGCAATTAAACCAACTAGTTTGGCAGATGCCTTAATTCATAAATGGATGAGCAAAATTGACCACTGGTGTCTCATATTGCTATACAAGCTAAGGAGATTTTTTAATTATAATTAAGAGGAAATACATGTATTGCCTGTGTTTTGATCTGGTATCCTGCCTTTGAGGTTTGGTTATAATCTGGATACAGCACCCATTTCCTTAAGCTTATGTTGCATTCTTTTGATCTGGTCCTTTTCCAGCCCAATTAATATGTGTTATTTACAGAATGTATCTTTTGCTGGCTCACAATATATATTTCAGAGTTGTCTCTAGTGTTTCTGTAAAGCAGCAGTCTAGTTGCAGTTGATTCTTCAGTACTAGGTGTGCAGAATGGATCCCTCTAGTGTCTTACATTCCTACATATGTAAGTGTTGTTGTTAAAAGGAAGTGATAGAGACCAGCATGGCTGAGTGGGACCTGCTGGGCAAATTAAAGGGCAAGAAGGAAATGCACAGGCAGTGGAAGCAGGGACAGGTATCCTGGGATGAGTACAGGGACGCTGCATGGTTGTGTAGGGATGAGGTAAGGAGGGCCAAGGCGTGGCTGGAGCTGAACTTGGCAAGGAATGCAAAGAATAAGAAGGGCTTCTACAGTATGTCAGCCAGAAAAGGAAGGTCAAGGAAACCGTACCCTCCTTGATGAGCAAGACTTGGCAGACTGGTAACAACAGATGAGGAGAAGGCTGAGGTACTGAAGGACTTCTTTGCCTCAGTCTTCACTGGCAGTCTCTCTTCCCACAGCTCTGGAGGGGATGGACTGCAAGATGGGGAATGGAGGAGCAAAGACCCTCCCACTGTAAGAGAAGATCAGGCTTGAGACCACCTGAGGAACCTGAACAGGCACAAGTCTATGGGACCTGATGAGATGCATAGCTAACTCCTGAGGGAGTTAGCTGAGGTAGTTGCCAATCCACTGTCCATGCTATTTGAAAGTCGTGGCAGTCAGGTGAAGTCCCTGGAGATGGGGAAAAGGGAAACATTGCACCCATTTATCAAAAGTGTGGCAAGGAGGACCCTGGGAACTACTGACCTGTCAGCCTCACCTCTGTGCCTGGGAAGATCATGGAACAGATCCTCCTCGAAGCTATGCTGAGGCACATGGAGGGCAGGGAGGTGATTTGAGACAGTCAGGATGACTTCACCAAGGGCAAGTCCTGCTGGACCTGCGTAGTGGCCTTCTAGGATGGAGTGACCACATCAGTGGACAAGGGAAGAGCTACTGATGTTGTCTATCTGGACTTCTGTAAGGCCTTTGACATGGTCCCCCCCAACATTCTTCTTTCTAAATTGGAGAGATACGGATTTGATGGGTGGACTGTTTGGGGCATGAGGAATTGGTTGGATAGTCACATCCAGAGGGTAGTGGTCAATGGCTCAATGTCCAGATGGGGATCAGTGATGAGTGGTGTCCCTCGGGGTTCCATACTGGGACCAGTACTCTTTAATATCTTCAACAGTGACACAGACAGTGGAATCGAGTGCACCCTCAGCAAGTTTGCAGATGACAACACCAAACTGAGTGGTGCGGTTGACACGTCTGAGAGACGGGATGCCGTCTAGAGGGATCTGGATGGGCCCGTGTGAACCTCATGAGGTTCAACAAGGCCAAGTGCAAGGTCCTGCACCTGGGTTGAGGCAACCACCAGTATCAGTACAGGGTGAGGGATGAAGGGATCGAGAGCAGCCCTGCCGAGAAGGACTTGGGGGTACTGGTGGATGACAAGCTGGACATGAGCCGGGAATGTGCCCTTGCAGCCCAGAAGGCCAACCGTCTCTTGGGCTACATCAAAAGAAGCGTCAGATTGGATGAGGCTCTGAGCAACCTGTTGAAGGTGTCCCTTGCTCACTGCAGGGGGGGTTGGACTAGACAGCCTTTAAAGGTCCCTTCCAACCCAAAGGTTCTATGGTTCTATGAAATGTACCTCTATTTTTTTGTACTTAATCTGATATTGGGCTCTTGAGGATTGTTTGAAATGATATGCAGCACCATCCTTCATTAATCACAGTATAGAAGGTGAATTTGACTGGTTCTCCCTCATATGCTGCATCCCCTGAATACATCTCCTGCTGCCTCACGCAAAAAAATCTTATTAGCTCAAACACTTTGCTGTAGTGGTAGGTTATAAAACTTTTGAAAGGGTAAGGCTGATTGGAGTTGTTTTCTAGTTGTTACCTAATCTAGTTGCATGTGCACTGTGACACCTGCAAAGAGAGCTGTACCTGCTCTGGATGGGGTGCTCAGGAATGCTGTCCTTGAAGCTGGACTATCTAGGACAATGTGAAGGGATAATGGTGTGGCAGCACCACAGTCACTCACAAATAGCAGTCTCAACCTGCCAACAAAGTATCTGAACACCCTCAGACCAGGTCCTTCCTGCAATTCTGCATATGATCCCACACATGTGCATGTAAGCGCTCTGAAGAATTGCCTAGTGGTGTCTGTTACTGCCTACCTTAACTGGAAAAAGGAAGGGCTGGCAAAGTCTTTCTCTTCTGCTCACTGCACGTGACATGGCTAGCAAACAGCATAAGGCTGTAAAAAAGACATATGAGGTGAGCCTTTTACCAGGTAAAAGAACTTCAGGGGTGCTTGCCCATGCCAAGCCATAGGAACACTTCTTTCTGAAGCTCTCTTTCTGAAGAAATGGAGAGGATTGTTAGATTAGCAAGGGTAAAGTGGCCTGTGCAAGGCAGTTGTGTGACCATTGATTGCCTTCGTCGTTCTTGACACAGCACAGGTCATTTCTGATATGAGGGCCTGCCTCTGCTGCTGTCCATCTTAGTTTTCTTTTTGCATCTCTCTCCCTTTAAAGTTTTGGCCTCTACCATTTTTAGCTAGTGATCCTGTCTGTCCTCAGGGAGACGATGCCTCTTATCTGCTGGGACCTTCCTCTGACGGAGATTTCAATGACTATTTGGTTGAATTATTTGTTGAGAGATTATTTGCAGGCCATGAAGTTAAATGAAGAACAACTCTGGATTTCTTGTGATGGTCTTTAAAAGACATTCTCAGTCAGAGTTTTTACTGTAAGGAAACTGAGAAGGGAGGGTTTGAGAGAATGAGATGGGTATACAGGATTTCCTGCCCACTCCAAATGCCTGCCAGCAGTATGTATGATGTAAACAGGAAAAAAATAAAATTAGTTGGTGTCAAAAACTGACAGAAGCAATAGTCATGTTACTTGGGAAATGTATCTATTGTAAAACATGAGAAGAATTAGAAGTTATAAAGAAGAAAATGAGCATTTTGTTAAAACTGGATGTTCCGTTTCAGAGGGAAAATATATCTTGGCTTTTTAGGATTCTTAAAAAAGGGGGGGAGGGGGGGCACAAACTTTATTACCCTAATGCACTTCCAGGTCATCTGATACAAGCTGGGCATACTTAGAGGCTTAATAATGATATCAAGGCACAGTTTTTTCTATATTGACATTACTGAAACTCATTATTGTAGTCACATCCCTGAGATCTGTACTTGTTGCTTGTAAGGAAGGTTGCATGTGTGAAAATAGTGTCATCTGCCATTTCTCACCAACAGACACGTTAGTTTTACTAAGTCTGCTTTGTTCATAGATAACTTCCTACTTTCAAATGTTATGCAAAAATTACGTAATTATTTTTTGTGTAGTATTTGTCTGTAGTAAGTCATTTCAGCAAAGAAAAATTCATCACCAAAATAGAACTGTGGAGGTAAAGACTTTAGTCTGTGCGTAGTCTAAGCACTATGAGAAAAACCTTGATGGGGTTTTCAGAGAAAGCAAGCCATTGCAATTTCATCTTCATGAATGCGTTTGTACCTTAAAAGGAGCTTAGACTTTAAGCCTCTCTAACAATTTACTAATTTACTTGGAAACAGCAATACACTGTGTGTGGCTTTGCATCACTCTGGTGTGGGTTATCTGTAACCCTACATCTCGCTACCAGTAATAATCCCATTAGATGATTACATCTGCTGTCCTCAACAGACAGATTTAGTCATAACTGAAAAAGTACTTCAAGTGGGTTTCATTAACTGTTTTGTCATTTTATTACCAGAGCCTCTCATATGCTATAACATTGCCTTAAGTGAAGTGAATTTATGGCCCGTTAGGGCATGCTAGTCTACAGTTGTGCACATAACCATCTGTTACTTAGTCAAAACTGCAAGATTGAAGGGCTGAGCATTTTCATACTCGTGAATCTTTAATGCAGTTGTACTAAATGTCACTGTAATATCTGATTATTCATCTGTGGCTGAGTCATTTGAAGAAAGTGGTCTGTAAGCTGGTAAGCAACAGCTAGCTCAAGGGAAGAGAAATGTATACTTCAGTGTAGTGAGCATTTGCTTCCAGTGTGGATGGTGGCCTGGATCTGAATACATGTTATGATCCCGGGAATGGGAACTTTTGATGCCTGGGCAAAATTGTACCAATTTGTTTCTCAGTAGTGGGCAGGCAGAATTGGCCTTTAGCAGAGAAATATTTTTATTTTCCTACACCTTTCTAATCTTTTGGCTAGTGATATTTATCTATGTACAATTTATTTCTCTATTTTAATCAGAGGAGAGGGAAAACTATTGAGGGGAAAAAAGTTGACGTGGTTATCCATATGGATGGAGAGCTAGTGAGAAGTTTTTGAGCTTTCTTTTCCCATAGGACTGCCTTTGGAATGGATCTGAGGAACTGAAAAAGCTGTAGCATGTTCACCAAGAGTGGGTCTAGGTTTGGGCAAGTGAATGAACTCTACAGACTCAAACTTAGTGCATGTGCAGACAGAAAGTTCCTGAATAGAAACGGAGATCATGCGCTCGCCTTGAGGTGGGGATAGCAGGGGAAGACGTCTTTTATGAATGTAGCTGTGTTCTTGAAACCTGTTGTCCAGGCATTTCCTTCAGAGAAACCATGTCTTGTTAAATGCAAGCTGTACAGATTCAGTCACTCTGTCAGAGACTTGTGTTGTGATCTCCAGCCTCCATGGTACAAAATAAGCAGGATGTTAGTGTCTAATCTGTACGGAACAGTGAAGTCTGGTGCACTAGCAAGACAATAGCATGATATTTGCAGGCTATGTTGGCCAGAATGAGGAGGTCTAAGTGTTTCTACAGTTTGATGTTTGCTGTAACTATGTTTGGACCTAGTGTTCTGGTGACACAGGAGACCCTGTGGTGTTATGTTAGAGCCTGGGGAACAGGTACTGTTTCTGAGTTGTGTACAGAGGGGAAAAAGGCTCATAACTGTGACATCTGCTTAGTTAACTTTAACACCTAACTCTTAAAGTAGGTTGCTATTTCACTACTGTCTAAAAGAAATACAACATCTTTTGGATTAAATGTAAGGATTCAAATGGAAAATACAGATTCACAGAAGGATTATATAGTGGAACCTTTCAGTTGAGAAAGTTTCACTGCATCCACAAAATGGTCAGAAGGAACGTGGAAAACTTTGTACTGGCCTGTTTCTTCTAAAATGAGGCAGGTTCAAAAGAGAAGCACAGAACTAACTTTGAGCAGCACCGCATAAATACAACCCTGCTTCCTAGGAAAGGAAGAGAACATTAAAATGTTGCTTTGGGACAAAGTTGTAAAGTGCAGTCTTTAAACATACACCAAGCTAATGTACACGAAATGTTGAGCTGCATATTGCTCAAGTTTTGCCCATTAACTTAATCACTGAAGTGTGGAGAAAGCTACAACTGAAAAAAATACTATTTTGTAACATTTTGCCGTCAATGTATTACCTAAGTCAGGTTTTGTTTAATGTTGTTGTCTGCAGGGTCACTAAATGTGTGATATAAAAACTGAGCCTTTCCTTGATGGAAAGGGTCTTTTCTCACCTGAGAGTTGCAGCATCTGCCCAGAGAGGCAAGATGGGAAGATGGCAGGCATTTACAAGCTGGAGCAATGGACAGTGGGGCAGAGAGGTTTCAGGAAAGTAATCCAGGGTTTTAATTTTCTGATGAAAGACCCATGAGGTATGTTCTCTGTGGAGTTGAAATCCATGCCACATCTGGCACTTGGCAGTCATTTCATTGTTTCCCAAGGACTTTCTGCATGCCCCTGGTTAGTTTTGCAGAGAAGGGGAGGAAGACTGTGGCAGCCAGCTGGAAAATGTAGAACATTTTGTCATCCCTCAGCACACTGCTCTGCCAAAACATGGCAAAGCACAAGTAGGACACTCCTGCTGTGATGCTGCTAGCAAACAGGCATTGCTTTCTAAGTCAGTATGTGGGGGAACTTGCAAAATACAGAAGAGGAACAAGAGTAGATTTAATTTCTTGTAGACTTCACCTGAGTGATCATTGTCAGAGCAAACTAGTCACTGTGATAAAGCAGCACAACAGACTCTTACAGCTTCTCTTCGGACTGGCTGCTTCTGCCCTTAGGGATGGGGTGTACCCTACTGCCAGCCTCAGGGTCACCTGGACCTGTGCCCATCACAGCAAGTTTCACCTCCCTTCTGGCTATGCCCCTGTGTTTCTTTTGTCATTTCCATGGGCACGGCTTGCAAACCAGACCAGGGAAGCACACCCAGGTTTTCCACACCTGGGTGGAAATTATTCCAGGCACAGACTGTGGTGGGATGCTTTCTTCTTCTTCTTCAGCTCCTTGTGTGGACTCTGCTCTCAATATTTCCCTGGCAGCTCTTCCCTGCTATGCAGTAGATACCCATGCAAGTGAAAATGACTGGCATAAGGTCTGAGGCCCTGGGTACATGACCCAGAGCCCAAGGCCAAACAAGTCTCTCTTTCGGTGTGGTGAACGTAAGTGCTGTGCATACACTTGAGTGAGGGGTGAGTGGAATTAAGGCTGTGGGGGATGCCAGGAGTATGCCATAACTGCTTTGAGCTGAGCTGATATTCCTTCACTGTTAAACCCATATACCTTAAAACATATGAATGTCCATATTTCACTTGAAGAATTGCGTTGCCAAATTGTTGTCTTTCCTTTGGGGTCACATCATTGGGCTGACTGACATACGTAAGGATTTCTATTCTTGGGAAGTCTTACAGCATCAAAATGCCAGCCTGATGGAGGAGAGCTGCTTCTGAAAAATCCCCGAGTAAGACTCTGCTTTGGTTTATGAACCCCTGGTTCACTGCACTGAATTGAAGTTCTTGATGCTGGTCTGTACTGATTTCTGGTTTGCTTGTTACAAGCTTTAAAGTGCTTCTGAAGTACCAGTGTGTTAACCGGCTGCTGAACTGACAATGCAAGCTTTAATCTGCACTGCTGCTTTAGCCTTGTACTTGATGACGGAAGAGGGAAAGAAGCAGCTGATCCTGGTAGAAAAACCCATTGACGCCAAATAACTTAGCTAATACGTTTTGTAACCAGTGTGTTTCTCAGAAGCAATAAGATTAAGTGGATCAGCTGGTGTGCTCTGTGCCCGATGGAAAGAAGCTTATTTAAATTAAGAGGACCAGGGAATCTGTGCCTCAGTCCAGAAAGAAGATGGGTTCCACAGAGGACCTTGACTATCCTCAAATCATCTTGCAATACAACAGTGGATTTTTAGTCTCAAAGGTAAGAAATATAACTCGGTCTTGGATAGATGTCTAAGAGTATGCAGACAGAAATATTCAAGAATCTCACTTTAGGTCCTGAATAAGTGTTCTAGAATGAAAACCATCTCATATGAAAGCATCCTGTCTGCTCTTCTAGGTAGGAAGGAAATTTGAGAATAAAAAAGATTTGAAAGTGACGTGACCACTCGTGGTAAACTTAGCATTTATTATTGAGACCTCTCTGACCTTTGGAGGCTTGGATGAGTAGACTTTGTCTCTGCATGAGGTTTTATTAAAAACAGAGGAGTTTATAGCTGAAGGCTTTCTGTCTGACTGCCTCAAATGTGGAAGGTTTCTTCAGTGGTGGGATTCCGCTGATGACATTTGTCATTTTTGGAGTTTGAGAAACAGAGAGCTGACTTCAGTTGTCTTTTTCACCTCCCTGTTAAGCCAAGCAAAGAACAAGATTTTTCAAATATCTCCTCAGAGAATTTCTTTCCCACTTCCATGGTTTGTCTGTATGTATTATACAGAAGGCTGAACTTGAGAACTTCTGTGTGAAGTTCTTCAGGTGAAAGAAAGATCTGGTATAATGACTTTTATAATATTTGATTAAGGCACACTTGTAGAACTAATAGTTCCACTTTCCTTAAATGTTTACTGATGTTGTTTGCCTTTCTGTGTTTGTAAGCATATAGGCATAAAATGATAATATCCAGTGCAGTGGAGATTTCTTCCTCATTTACCATTTAGTTTCCTTTTCTATTGTCCCTTGCTGTGCCTCTGGCCAACATAGTAATGGAAGGAATGCTCTTGGGTTGTAAATACTGCTGCATCCTAAGGCTCCTGAAAGGCAGAGCTGATGGTAAAGAGAGGAAAAAATGGATAACGAAAAATCCTTTTGTTTGGTGAGAAAGAGAAGTGCCCAATGCTTTCCAAATTAACATTACTACTATGTTTTTGAGAAATGATCTCAACTTTGGTTAAGTCATGACCTTACTGAGGGTAAAGAAGCTTCCCATGGACTTTACCAAATCATTGTAGATACAGGCAGTCAACTGAGTTGATGCTTTGTTACTGTTTTAGGAGTGTTTGTATAGTCAGAGAAATAGGCTAATACTTTTAAAGTTGACTGTGTGCAGCTAAGGAAGAATGTTTTTCTTATGTGTGGTTACATATGTCTGTCTGAAAGTTGAAGGTTGTTCTTGGAGAGGTTACACACCTTCCTCCTCTGTGAAAAGACAGGGAAATTCTGCTGGCTTGAATGAAGCAGTCCTTTTGGCTGAGAGGAACCTCCCTGCCCCAGGGAGACCACTGTAGTCATGTACATTAGTCCCTGAAAATAGGGTCCACAAAGTGGGATATTCCCCACTGCTGCAAGCCACAGGAGAGTTTCCGGGGTTCACTGGAGTATACATTAAATCCTTAGTTAAAGAACAGAAGCAACAACAGGAAAACCCACCACCACACAGTCTTGCCTTTGTGATGTCCAGGCAAAAAGCAAGAGTGACTGTGAGAATGTGCTCTGAAACTAAGGAAGAGGCAAGAGCATTCACACCCAAAACCTGGTCTCTAAATGTGATCCTTTGTGAGCCAAAAACATTGTCTGGCTTCACCAGAAAAGGAAAAAGAATTAAAAAGGCACTGTATGGTATTGTTTGTGTTCAGAGAAACTTCAGTTTCATCATTGGACTTGTTTATTTGAAATATTTTTTTTTTCTGTAAAATCTTTTTATATGTGTATTTTCTGCAACAAAGCAGCTTTAGAAATGCAGTAGGCTTTGGTGCTTTCACCTGCTCCCTCACCCCCACCTTTCCTTATCCCCAGGTTATGTTCACTGCCTGTGAGTTGGGGGTGTTTGATCTTCTGCTGGAGTCAGGAGAGCCTCTGTCTTCAGATGCCATTGCTGCGTGCTTGGGTACCAGCACCACGGGGATGGAAAGACTGCTGGATGCCTGTGTGGGATTGAAGCTCTTGGCAGTAGAGCTGACACAAGAAGGAGGTAATAAAGGCAGAAGAAAGGGAAGAAACTAAAAGATTTAAACCTCTGGTTTTGCAAGTGGGGAGAGGTGATATCTAGTGTTAGGCCAATTACTGTAGCTGGAAGGAGGAGAGAATTTCTTGAGAATGCCATCCCCTTTTCAGCTGGAAGAGAAGCAGCAAATGTCAGCATGATTAAAGGTGTAACGTAAAACCTGGATGAAGGGCTCTACATCACTAAACTTC
Source organism: Phaethon lepturus (assembly GCF_000687285.1). Lineage (NCBI taxonomy): Eukaryota > Metazoa > Chordata > Aves > Phaethontiformes > Phaethontidae > Phaethon > Phaethon lepturus. The sequence goes on from NW_010547154.1 coordinate 23,001, forward strand.
TTTGTGCAAGAGCCTCAGGTAACCTTGGAGAAGTTATTCAGAGTCTCTGCAGAGCTGGTCTCAAGAAAACTCTGAGGTATGGGCATGATTTTAAAACAAAATGCAAGGGTTCATTGCGAATGGGCAACAGCATGAGTTAAAAACACATTTTGTTTTTCTTTGGGGTTTTACCACCATGTGAAGTATTTTGTTAGGTTGTTCTGAACTGAGAGGTGATGTAAGTTTGCCCCTGCATCAGAGATGTTGACTCTATGTGGTTAGAAGGGATATGTGGCCATCAGACAGAGTCTTAGAAGTTGTGTCCCCTGCTTGTGTTGCCTTGGCCCTGTTTTAGGGCTTACAGTAGTTGCTCAATGAGTTTAGGGAGAGCAGGATCTATCTTTTATACTCCTTTTGTGTGCTAGTCCTGTGGATGAGTAATGCCACTGCAGATGCATTGGAGGAAGCAGGGGAGATTTCTGTGAGTCCTCTGGGCATTATCTGTCTGCAGAAGGTCCTGCCCTAGTGAACTGAGAGAGGGTAGGTGTGGTTGGCATGATGTTTTGGGGACTTGTCTCCCACTTGTTGACCTTGTTCATCAGAAAAAAAGACTTGCCTGCAAGGGCTTCTCATTTCAATAGAGCATACCAAAATCTTCCTCTGATACCAGAAGGTAAATGATGACACTCGTAAGGCATTCCTCTTGCTGTTCTTGAAAGATGTTTGGTGCTGGAATAAGTGTAGTTAGATAGTGTTTACTCACACTTGGGTGGGTCAACACACATTTCAGCAGCCCTCACCCACTGCTCCTTGCAGTGGAAGGATTGATTGTAGAAGCAATAGGTTTGTATCCTTGGTCATGTAAACATCTTCTGGAGATAAGTACTATGCTGTGTGATAAGCTTGGTGAGGAGGTATAACATAGATGTTATTAAATATATTTCTTTCACCCTTTAGCCCTTTACAGAAACACAGAAATTTCCAACATTTACCTTACAAAATCAAGTCCCAAGTCTCAGTATCATATTATGATGTATTACTCCAATACAGTCTACTTGTGCTGGCACTACCTGGCCGATGCTGTGAGGTAAGGGGGAGTGTTGTGCGCTGTCTGTTGCTGACTGCTTTATGGCATCTGTGTTGCTGCTCTGAGTGGTGTGATTTTGGATAGGGCATAATGAAGATGCTGGCTGGCCCTCAAAGAAAATCCAACTGATCATTTCAGCTGTTAACAGAGCCATACTATGTTCTTCTTTTTTCTTGCTTTCTGTTTGTGTGTGTTCTTGTTTTCCTTTTCCTTCTGATGGTAGAGATCATCTAGGAATCAGATTTCTGTGTATTTGACCTTCAGGAAAGCACTTGATCATTACAGTGGCTCTTACTTGAGGAGGCATCAACAAAGTAAATATCGAGTGATGATGGCTAAGGATACTTCTGTTGCAAAGGTGTATAGGAGGAGTTTAATAGGAATCTCACTTGCTCCAGTCCATGCAACTGATGATCAAAGATGGTGTGTCTGATGGTGATGATTGCACTAGTTTTGCACATTTACCTGAGATGTGTTCCTATAAATCATAGAATGGTTTGGGTTGGAAGGGAACTTAAAGATCATCTAGTTCCACTCCCCTGCTGTGGGCAGACATACGTTCCACTAGATCAGGTTTCTCAAAGCCCAGTCCAACCTGGCCTTTAAAAGAACCAGTCATTCTTGTGAAAGGTTGAGAAATATATCAGTGTGTTTTGGGGTGGCCAGTAAGGGTACCTTTACAGCCATTACAAACAGACGGGCATGTATTCTGTACAAAGTTGAGCACCTTCCACAGTGATGAACTAGCTGAAAGTACATCCCCGAGGCGTGTTTGGGTGAAAGAAAAAAACATCCACACTTGTATGCTTTTTTTTTGGTTGCTATTTTAGAGAAGGAAGAAACCAATATGAAAGAGCATTTGGCATTTCATCTCAAGACCCTTTTGGAGCAATGTACAGGTAATCATTAGTATATTTATAGAAATGTTCTTCTTATTGTAGATAAAATTAATGTTTTCAATTATGGCTCAGGACAATTAAATATGATGATGTGAGAATCATGCAGCATTTTCCTTTCTTAACAATATCCATTACTGGGACACTGTCTGATGTTTTGAATAGAAGTATATAATTTCCTATTCTGAAAAACGTATCACAGGTCTCTGTCACAGAGGCAATGGTAGTTGAAGGTAAAAAAATCCCTTGGAAGCCTGAGAATTAGCAGTGTAATATACTGTTGGACTTCACTAGTCTTAATTCCCTATTTAAGTGCATGAATGCATAGCTGTACCCTTCTTCTACACTAAGCCTTAAGGTAGGTTTATATGTGAAGAGAATGTATTCATGTGTCAATGAAAACAGAGATTAGTGTTTAAGCTAAAACTTGCAGTAAGAGTTGTATGATAGGAATCACTACAAAGATTGTAAGCTACCTTTTTTACTTGCTGTTTCTGTTTGCATTACTAGATCAGAAGAAGAAATGATGAAATTCATGGCTGGCCAGAACTCAGTATGGAGTATATGTGGCAGAGACGTTCTTGCTGCATTTGACCTTTCCCCTTTCACGCAGATTTATGACCTGGGAGGTGAGCATCAGCAGATCTTCTTTAACGAGCCTCTGAACGGTCATCTTTTACAAGTTCTGAAAAGAAAAATAACTCTTATATGACAGGCAGAGTAATAGAAATCAGGACATATCTCAGCAATAAAGAGAGCATTTTGCTAATTAGTTTGGGTTAAAAAGAGAAATGTGAGAGTGGTGAGAGCATGAGGAAGATAAATGTTTTTCTCTGTAGTGTATCATTTGCGTGAGTAGTGGCCCATCCCCTTGTGTACATGGCAGGTTTGGCATTTTTTCTTGATTTGCTTGATACAATCTTCTGGTGCCAGACTTTCCTTCCTCCCCTTCAGTCAGTGTCATTAAGATATTGTCTGCAGCCTTTTACCCTGCAGCACACTGCCATCTCAGTGCTGCTGAGCACTGCCAGGATTCATGGGACAGGTCAGGCTCCCTCATTGCTTCCCCAGCACCTGATTTAGTGGCTCTGTTTTTCATTTCCCACCTTCCAGCATCCGCAGCTGGGTCTGGCTCAGGAGGTGTGTAAAAGCTGTAAGGGCTGGAGCTGACCCCATAGGCCTGGGTGCTGGGGGCCCAGGGACTTCCTGCAGAGCAAATGGAGACAGTGGCCTCTCCTGTCCCTCCTCTTCCCTTTCAGCAACAGGTGGGGAGCAGACGTACCTTGCCAATTGCCATGAGGCTGAATACACGGTTGCCTGCATGGCTTCATGGGGATGTTGCTGAACAGGTTGGTTTTGTGTCAGCGCTGACCTTCTTTTGCTCTCCCCAAAGGAGGTGGAGGAGCTTTGGCCCGGGAGTGTGTTTCTTTGTACCCAAATTCCATGGTCACAATTTATGACCTGCCAAAAGTCGTGCAAGTGGCCAAAGAGCAATTTATTCCCCCTGAGGAGCGTCGGATTGCTTTCCATGAAGGTAGGTGCGGACAGTATTGTTGTGTTGTCACAGCTGTTGCTCCTGAGCCCCTTGTCTGCTCAGAGGTAGCATACTGGAGCCTAAGGTCTCCAGCTGCCTGTTACGTGGGCAGAGAGCCTCAGACTTCAGCTTCCCCAGCCCAGATCTGCAATTCATTGGTACTGCAGGGCTGTGCCAGTTGTGCACCTGCATCTGCCTTCTCTGAGACATGACTCAGTTTTTCAGCCACCCAGAAGCTCTTTAATCCTGAACAGAACTATTTGATTTCTTCAGAACAAGGGTACTTTAAACAAAACAAAACAAAAAAAAGTCCTGCAATTTTTAAAAACTGCAGATATAACACCATGTTATAATTTTTCTAACACTCCCTTTTTGCCTGTGCACACCTCCTGGCAGATGTGTGGGATGCCAGGCCTGCTCTGGGCAAGGGGTTTTCCTTCTGTGGTCATGATTGATTGACTTTCAAGTCCTAAGATATTTCAGGCTTTGAATTTGGGTGAGCTAGCCAAAATTCCTCTTGCCCAGTCCATAGATCTTTCATGGTGTTTGCACCATCTATGATGAAAATGAGTGTAGGGACATCTATTTTTTAACATCTACAATAAGCCTTCAAAGTGTAGGAATGACTTAATATTGCTTGGAGCTCAGAAAGAAGAAAGAAGCCTTGAGGAAGGAAGGGAGTATATAAAAACAAAGATGGAGAAACACGTGAAATGTTACGTGTGCCAGTGTTGCAAAGAAATGAGAGCAGAAAGGACAAAGTACGATGCAAAGAGGAAAATCTGAATACAGTACACCAGGTGCTGAACGAAAGACATGATGATGAAACTAGTATGCTAGGAGGTGAGAGGTGGGTATTTTTTCCTTATGGATTTATAATATAGCTCTCTGGTTACTGAAGTGAAGGTCTTTGAAAATTTGCTTAGATAAGGGAAAATTCTTTCCTTTTTTCCCTGACAGAAACCATGAGAAACTTTCTCCTCTTCTTAATGCTTTATGAATGTGAATTCTTGTCATTGTAGCCAACTTAGACTCAAATACTTTCCTGTGCATCAAAGGCTGTTGCAGATGAGCTGCTGCTTTTAAACATTTCAGACCTTCTTGAGACTGAACAAGAACAAAATGCCCTATGCAGTGCCACAGAGGACTTTTACCTGGTAACTGTTACTGTCTGATGTGGGTGATGGACGTGGCAAGCCCAGAGTCTTTAGAACTGGACAAAACTGAAAACTTTTGCTGAACTCAGCCCCCTGTGTTCTGGGGTTTTTCTGTAATACATGTATTCTTGCTTTGCAGGAGACTTCTTTAGCGATTCAATTCCAGAAGCTGAACTGTATATTTTATCCAAGATACTGCATGACTGGGATGAAGACAAATGCAGGCAGCTGCTGGCAAAAGTCCACAAAGCTTGCAAACCTGGTAGGTGTGAGCTCTTGAAGAGCAGGGAGACTCTCACCCATCAGTTACGTGAAGCACACCAGCCTCAATGCACAATTTGAGTGGCAGTTTCCGTGCAGGGGTTTCTTGGTATTTTGCTTTCCTAAGTCAGATGTGTGCAGTTGAGCCAAATAGGGCTTGGTCTAATTTCTCGTTATCTGACTTCCAGTTTTGGTCTCCTCCACAGGGACTCCTCTTTCAACATAGTTAGGTATAAAAACTGGGGATTTGGGGAATTGTTTAGACAGACAGGTATATACATCATAGTAAAAATCCCGTTAAGCATCACGTTGAACCCTTGAGCTTTGAAAATACTTCCTACAGAGGTGGGTTCTCAGTAAAATCAGCAAGCTCCTGTGGATTTCAGCTAGGGGAAATGTGAATTTCCATATCAGCTGTAGCATCCCCTTCATCCCCACTGTGTCAGTACCTTGGTAGCCAGGCAGAAGCATGCTCAGATTCGTTTGCTTTTTCATTGTCTTCTGTGATGCTGACATATGACTTAACATAGAGGCTCCTTCTTCCTGAAACTAAAGATTAGGAACTAATAACTCAGCTGAAATATATCTCGTCTTCCCAGAGCTCAGCATGTGTTTTATTTCTCTTTATTCAACCAGGTGGTGGAGTGCTGCTGGTTGAATCCCTTCTGAATGAAGATAAAAGTGGGCCTTTAGAAACCCAACTGTATTCGATGAATATGTTGGTCCAGACAGAAGGAAAAGAGCGAACAGCAGCAGAGTACAGCAAGCTCCTCAAGGCAGCTGGCTTCAGAGACATTCAAGTCAAGAGGACTGGAAAACTCTATGATGCTGTTTTAGGAAGGAAATAATAGTACCTCCTTTATGTACCGAATAAGTGGAGAAATATGATGTTCTCTCAACTTAGCTTTTAGTTAAGGCAGCCAACTTTTTTGTAAGCTGATACATTGTCGGGAGAATCACTGATGATACACCTTGAGCGTGCATGGATTGTAAACCTGTCAGCCTGATGAGGACTTGCCCTTGGCTCTGGAAGGGAGAGAAAGAAATCAACACCTGTTCCACAAGAAATAACTCATGAAAGAAAGGTACAGTGTATCTGCTTCAGATTTTTTCATTCTTTCCAATTTTAACACTGTGTCTGACAAAAAGCAAAGCTGAATTCATGCTTGGACTCCTGCAAAATAAAACTGATCACTGTACTGAGCTCTGTTACCTGCATTTTTATTCCTGGGGAATTTATATAGTATAAACAGACTAAATTATGTCTCCTTGTGGTTAATATTTTCAGAGTTCCAGGAGAAGTTCTGTCTTAAGCCTTGAGGAGTTTGGCATGAAAAAAATTTTTTTTTTTTTATTTTTTATTTCCTCTAGGTGCTGTATTAAGTTACAAAAAATAATTTTGTTGCTTGATGACTGGCTGGAGCCCAGTGATGATCTTTACAGGGCAGGCCCTGAGATGACAGCTGAGAGGGAGAGCGATGCAGCTAAGTCATTTGGTTATGTACCAGGGAAGTCCTTATTGCATGCCTCCTGCTAGTTCTTTAAATCATTTGGTCAAGGACAACCTGCCATAACCCACACAGTTCTTGGAAGCAGAATTACAGATTATTGGAGTGAGAAACATTTGGAGAAGGACCAGAAAGTCACACTCTGCAGTTGTGGCTTGAACACCAATTGCATTGGCACGTTAAGCTGGGTACTATAGAAGCCTCAGATAGCCTTCTCAGTAGCCATCTACTCTTGCTCCTGTGATTGTAGGTGGAGCATAGGGAGACAGTAGCCTCAGCAGGGAAAAGTTGGTCTTCTGTCACGTTTTGTGATACCAAAATCAAATCACAAGGCTGTAATGGCCCTTCTTATCCTTAAAAGCCACAAGGAACAGTTCATAAGCTACTGTGCAGGTAGTGGGTTTATGCATGGGCAGGATCTCTTCCTGTAGATATTGACAGGATATTGCAGGAGTTGGGGCAAGTGGTTTTGGAGAGTTCCCTCACAAGCTGCAGTCACTGTGCGGTGTTCCCCACCTGCGAGTTATGTGGCATGAAGGTGATTTTGCCAGGAGCTGCAGCCTGTGAGTAATGTGTTCTGAATGCTCGCTCGCTTTCCAGACAAAGCGAGGTGTTACACCCTGCAGCAGCCAGGCACGAATGCAAATAATGACACGAGGCTGACCAAGTCTTTGTTGATTCCTCCCACAACCCAAAAACCCCAAATGTTCAGAGAAATTATTTTGCTGCTTTGACTGTACCAAGCAGCCAATGAAGTATGCTGGGGGAAAAAAAACAAAACTCCTGTCTGGACTTTCTCTGATACACTTTTTCCCCAAAAAAAGTTGGATGCCCACGCACTGGTGGTTGCTCACATGGCTGCACTGTTTCCTCAGCCAGTAGACAGGCCAGTCATAGTCAGCATGCTGCAGCTGCATGTATAAACTGACACATCATATAACCTTGCTGAGTCAGAAAATTCCTGTCTCGGCTGGTGTCAGTGTTAATTCTGCCCTTGACTTGGAAAAAAAAACATGAGTAGGCTGTTTTGGTTTGTCAAAACAAATTCCCTAAGCACAATACTTTTGCAGTGAGTTGATTCATGACATGCTCTGCATGTCATTAACCTACCAGTGAGTGGCTTGGGCACAACTTGAATAAGCAAGATGCACACCTGGATCTGACGTGCCTTTTAGTTTTATCAAGTTTTAAAGATGCTGGGTCTTTAAAGAACAGGATTGACCCATCATTACCTGACATACAGATGGAAATGAGTGAAGTGCAGAATTTGAAGATCATTGGTATTTAAATGAGTTTTAAGGGTCAGGTGTGATGCCATTATCAGAGCAGCTAGACACCAACATACGATCACCCTGTGCTTTCATTGGCTGTGTGAAGCAGAACCTCCCAGCTGCCTATCGCTTGGGCGGCTCATTCCTTATCTGCTCATTAGTATTTGAGTATTCAGCTTCTTGCGGGGTGCTAAAACATTCTTGGCTACTCTTTTATGCTAGATGACCAGGGAAACACTGGAGTATTCATAAAGAAGATACTAAATTCTATATTCACCTTCAGAGACCAAACCTTTGAAACCACAAAAATATGTAATAAGAGGACTTGTGCTGTTTTTATTAGACTGTATTTATTTATCTACTCAGTTTGATTTTCCTAGTCGTCGTCTTCACCCCCCTGCCCTTTCCTCCACAAGTGTTTAACCTCCTTTTCCTTCAGAACCTCTCTTTTCTCCCATGACCCATGGAGAGAAGATTGCTCTATGAGCACAGAAAAAGTCAGTGCCGGAATAAGAGAGTAAGCCCAGAGTGCTCTGAATTTGAGACCTGCCTTGACAAAGCAGAGGCATGGCTGGTCTCATCAGAGCCTCTTCCTTTCTTTTTCTGTTCTTTTTTCTCCCCTCCCCAATGACAAACACTGCAAAGACCTGAAACAAGTGTTTTGTTTTATGCAAGCAAATTAAACCCCTGTTTGCTCCATGGTTTCCATCCTCCAACAGGCATTTCTGATTACACCTTGTTATACATGTGGTATTTCAGCTATGTTTCTCACTTGTCATTGGATATTTTAATGTTGAAAAAGATTGTATAGGAACAAAGCCATAAGGTGGAGGTTTCCAAGTTACTTGTGTTTTGGGTAATGAAAGCAGTTCCCAAGTTTGGGCCCTTTCATGGTGCTGGGATGGGAGGTTTTCTGTTTGATGGATATAGCTCTTGTCAACAGAGTTCTTTTCCCCCTCTCATGGAGTTTTTAACCATACAGCCTGAGATAAATTTTCTAGCTCTCAATATGACTTGGGAATAATGAATGAAACCTGGCCATAGCTGGGGTGAATCAGCCAAGAGCAGGAGAAGAGAGAAATGCACCAGGTAGGAAATGTATTCCATGAGTTGAGACTGGCTGTGCCCGGCTGTGCTGGGCGAGTGCAGCTGCCCTCAAGGCCACTCGGTTTGGTAGGACAGAAGCTTCCAGCAGGGCCTTGGCCTGGTGGCCTGGGAATTATATGAAAGAGCAGAGGGCAGGAGGAGCCAGGGAATTTGCCTTGTTAACAGGCTGACTGGAAGCTGAAGGCTGCTACCTTTAAATGGAGGCCTCTCTACGCTCCAGGTGCCTTTGGGAAGTTTCCTTCCACATATCTGTGGAGGAGCCAAATCCAGGCTGCTCTATAATGTCTCCTGAGGTGTATCAGTGAGAGGTGCACGCAGCCTTGCTCTCAGTACCCATGAGCATGTATGCATTCATGGGTCCCTTGAATACAACCATGGCCTCTAGTCCCATCTGGTCTCTGTGCCTCACCAGGTCACCAACTCTCACCCCTGGTCTCTCCAGATCAGGTTGGTCTTCTCCTTCTTAGCCAATGACACCTCCGTCCAAGGCCCCACCAAGGCTAGCAGGTCCAGGTGCTTGGGCCAGCCATAGCCATAGTAGAGCAGACATGGCCTGTCCAAGCTCACTGACTCCTTGAGTACAATGTCTTCTGCAAGGCTGCCAGTAGAGTGGCTTCCAGAAGGTCAGTGTGTTTCTGAAGAACTGTAAGTTCTCACACTTTGCAGCTTCTGAAGGGGAACAGTGTCTGTGTCCAGGCTTGCCAAAAGCAATTTGATTGTAACAGGATGAAACAGATTTCTTAAAGTAGGAAATAAATCCGTGTGTTACATATTATCGCAATCAGACCGTCAGGAGCTGACTAAAAGAACATGAAACAGTATTTCTTTCAAACGTCTCAGGGTAGGTTTTGAGAATGACTTAAGGTTCACGTTGTTAGAAAGGTACATACTTAGCCTTTATCCTGTGCTGTATCTTGTAGCTTTAAAACAGGTAATACTTTTTGAAATGGAATAGAGTCTTCAATCAATCAACCTTTGGTGTGATAAATGAAGCAGTGCCAGTAGGACATGTTGCTGATTTCTTCTTTCAGCATTTATAGCAGGAAGACTGCAGTTCAGGGCTGTGATATGAATGCTAAGGATGCCAAAGTGCAACAAAATTGTTCACCTCAATGCTTATTAAAAGCATTTAAAAAAAGTTAAAACTCTCATATGGAAACAATGAAACATTGGTAGGATTTAATTTTTAGTTGGAAACTATATAATCTAATACTAATGTACAAACATTTATTTCAGGCCTTTAGCTGTCAGAAGTGGCATTCAACAGCCTTGGACACCAAAGGAGGCTAAAAAGACAATAAAAGTGATAGTATTAATATGTGTAGGAGTAAATGTTAAGGCCCTAGCTGCTGAGGGCAAGGATGTCTAATTGGCAAGAAGGAGTATTTTGTGTGCAGGGAGGGTGCAAAGAAGATGGAGCTAGACTCTTTACAGTGCTGCCCAGTGGTGAGACCAGAGGCAATGGGCACAAACTGAAATACAGGAGGTTCCCTCTGAACATCAAGAAACACTTTTTTACTGTGAAGGTGACAAAGAACTGGCACAGGCTGCCCAGAGAGGTGGTAGAGTCTCCTGCCTTGTAGATATTCAAAGGCTGTCTAGACATGGTCCTAGGAAACCAGCTCTAAGTGGGCCTGCTTGAGCAGGGGGACCAGATGACCTCCAGAGGCCCCTTCCAACCACAAACATCCTGTGATTCTGTGTGTCCAAATATGGATGGATTTAAGGTATGATGTGTCTGGCAGCTCATTTTTAAGAAACAATAACTCAGTGTTCACCTTTAGCTAATCAGTTTAATGCAGTGTCTTTAATGCTGGTAGGAAAAATCAGATTTCAACTGGTGTTGGACAAGCCAAGATCCCAACCCAGAAGGAGACCAAGATGATTCCTAGAGGAAGACATGTCTCCAATTATGGGCTGAAGATAAATCAGAGAGAGGGAAAGTTTAGGCCAAAGTACAGGTTACTGCTCCTGTACACTGGAGCCCACCACATTGGAGCAGCTGGCTAAAGCTGACTGGTGAAGGATTTTGGCCTCCCGTTGAAAGCTGAGTTCAGCTACAGGTGAGTGCAGTGACCTAGTGTATATGGCAGTCTCCAGTGTGGCCTGTGCTCAAAGCAGGTGGCAAAACACAGCTCACAGATGGTGAGCAACAGTGACAACCCTAAGTGCTGTAATGGCTCCTATAGCAGCCAAGATGCCTTTGGTAATGGCTGCAATTGCAGAGAGGATGAGGTGGTTTATGATAATAGATGATGCAAGTTCATGGGCTGATCAAGTTCCCACCCTAATGGGAAGGGTCCCTGAGGGAAGAGCAGCAATGCATTTCAAGATTGTTATACCTTGTTGCTTGTAGGGTTCAGACTTTTGCAGAGACACAAACAACATTTATGAACCGTCTAAAATGCATTGCCAACAACTGATCAAATGGGCACAATGTGGCCTCTGCTGGGATGACTCCTATAGAGGATGCCAAGCAATTGGGATACAGTCAGGTTTCATATATTATTTTACAACCCAAGACAGGAAAGCAGACAAGCAGGCAGCGACAGCAGGCCAAGTAGTCTTGCCCTGGAAAGCCCCCATTTGGGCTACTCATGCATGCAAGAGCACCTTAGAAAAGAAATACAGAAGCTAAATGGAGTAACTTCGCTTTAGCACAGACCTCTGCTGATACCCAGACCCGTCAAAAAGTCTTTTCATCTAAGGTGGGCATTTACAGCTCAAGAGGTTGTATTTGAAGAATGACAAGACAGAGAATTAGGTAATTTAGCTATGATGCTGGAATTATAAGTGCACCAGTATTTTTTGGTATAAATGATTCCTAATATTTGCATGGGCGGGAATATCCTGAACTGTTTTGCATTAATGACTCGTGTGCTAAATGGAATGTAAAAATTAGTAAACATACCATAAAAAGATCCCAGCTCCACTAGAATGTAAAATGACCTACAGAGTAGTCAATCTTTACTCTGGATACTGTAAAATAAAAATTTTGGAACTACTTTGATGTTGCCTATCTAAACTTAACGAAAGTGGGGTCCCTGCAGCTAGCCATTCCCTAGGTATATTTTCCTTATTTGCTGTATTACAGGAAGGATAGCAATTTTGATGTGAACCACATGATATTCACAACCTTTTAATAGATTCAGTGAAGTTCAGGGAATGAAATGATTAATTAAAATTTTAGATGGAAGTTTAATTCTGTGGAGAGAAACCCAGCTATTCAAAACCACCGTGAAAAGTTGGAGTGTCTTCCACTTTTGAAGGAAAGGCAGGCCTAAGTTCTTTATGGAAATTTAGGTATATTGAGGGGTATCATGAATAGCACAGACCTACATTCTGTTTGGAATAAATTCTCACTGATTATCAATGATGTGGTTAAAGTTTCCACACAGCAATGTGAAATGATACGAGTTTTAGTACAGACTGAGGTGGATTATTGCTGCTTGTCAAAGGCCGTGTCCTCATGAATGTCAAATGTTATACAAACAGGGGAAGATTTTGGCTGGAATATTACCTCTGTCATGTATTGTGCTAATATGCAAACTTTATTATTGCCAAGAAGAAAATGCAAATCAGTTAAGTATGGAAATGTCCTCTATGGTAACCTGTACACTGGAAGATAGCGTACCAGCAAGCATAGCTTTACAACATGGTGATTGGGAAGACTGTACCATTTGCACAGTGTTCTTGTAGTGACTGTTTTAAAACAATGTTTTATAAAATAATGGTCCTGAGAAAGGTATGAAATGTCAACTGTGGGCAGCCAGAGGTTCCTCAACTGTGGGCATATATTAATAAGGAAAACACTGTGTGAGTGTGTCACATGTAAGAATAAATCAGTTAAATTAATTTGTTATGATGGAGCAAAATGGTTCTTTCCAGAAACGTGTGACCACAGTTTTTGTGTTCTAGAAAAAGTCTGCAGCTATCCAGGGCTCTAACAAATTACTGATGCAAAAGGTACCTTGTCATTGGGGAAAAAAATATATCCTGTGTACTGTATCTTGTGACATTTGTCCTGGTTTCAGCCAGGATAGAGTCCTTTTTGTATCCACCCTATGTTCCATACCATTTATGTCATGCCCAGGTCCTACACTTTTCAATACATTCCAATTATTCATCATTACTTTTCCTGTCTTTTAATCTATACACACAAATACCATTCTCTTAGTCCATGGGCCATCACTCTAAAAAGTCCGTGGAGTTCATTCGGTCCATGACTTTGGGCTTCATCCATTGTAGCAGTCTCTCGTGGCAGGGAAGATGGTGTGTGGTGTTGGATTGAATTGTTATCATCTGCCATGGTCCATGTCCGTGATCTGCAGGTGGAAGATGTCAATCTTGAGGAAACTGCTGGGCGCAAGCTGCTGAAGCCAGTTCTGGTTCCATCACTGCTGCACGTTGCTTGATTTCAGTAAAGCTCATTCCTCATCAGTCTGGGTGATT
>NW_010547155.1:0-7387 GCF_000687285.1 Phaethon lepturus
CCCCCCCCCAACCATAAGGCACTACCTTTTACTGGTTTGATGTTTTTAGACCTAGGGAGGTAGGTAAGTTTTGTAGCTTGGCCAAAAAATACTGCTTACTTTGCCACTTAAATATTGCCACTTAAAACTAATTTAATATTTTTCTTTGAGGATTGTAAGTAATTAAAAAAAGTATGCAGTTGCATTATCTCCTAAATGCAGAATTCTACTCATACTGAGCCTGAGTTTAGATGAATGAAAATAGTACCTTGAGCTCAAGTTAAAATGGAAGTTTATTTGAAATTAATTTAACAGTATTAAATTAATTTTATTTCGTAGTGTTTAATACTTAACAAGATTTGATAGGTCTGCCAAATACTAGACTTTAACAGTATTAGCTGTTGATAGCTGTAGCTGTAACTTTTTGAGGTGGCAATTGGTTGCTTTATGGGTAGGGTTGTGGGTTTTTTGCTAAGACATCTTGTTGTAGTCACGTGCATAGTATGTAGCATGCTGTACTGTATACATGTAACCTTAATGATACCTTTTCTGTTATTTTTGTAAGGTTATGGGAACTTGCTGTGAAAATGTGATTGGATATATGCCTATTCCTGTAGGCGTAGCAGGACCACTATTTTTGGATAAAAAAGAGTTTTACGTTCCAATGGCAACAACAGAAGGATGTCTTGTAGCAAGCACAAATAGAGGATGTAGAGCAATATGTGTAAGTATTGTTTGACTAGCTTGAAAAAAATTCTATATTATAAAACATATTTGGGGATGATACAAGGCGTGGGGTGGTTTGTTTTGGGTTTTTTTTACTTCCTAAAAACTAAAATTTACTTTAAGTAATCTTCATTTCCCTTCTGCTTTGATTTTTAGCTTGGTGGAGGAGCAAGTAGCTGCATTCTGGCAGATGGGATGACTCGAGGACCTGTTGTAAGGCTGCCCACTGCTTGCCAGGCTGCAGAAGTGAAAGTTTGGCTTGAAAGCCCTGAAGGTTTTAAAATAATGAAGGAAGCTTTTGACGGCACAAGTAGGTTAGTACAATGGCTATTCCAGCCTTATTTCCTGATACAAGACTTCTATGGATGGTAGAAAGCTCATAATTGTATTTCTGCATACTGCAGTACAGGAAGTTACATACTCATTTGTGCTATCCCATGTAGTGTGAATCTAAGAAAACAAAAATCACTCTGGCTATATACCAAGGCTAGTAATAAACATTTTTCAGTAAGTGGTAAACAACTAGATCATAGCAACAAATACATTTGCAATACTTAATATGTAATTTTGTCTAAGTATTTAAAAGTAAACATAAAAGCTTATTTGGATTTTTAGTGGTTATTATGCAAAAAGTAATTATTAACATTTGTAATATCTGAAAGGCTAGATTCCAAACTCTGAATTAATTTGTGAGGTTCTAGAGAATATGGGATAAACTAATGCTAGAACTGAAATGCTTTAAAAATGTAAAACAGTATTAAGAGTAAGTTTATTTCGAGCCCTAGAGTTTCTTCTAAGACTTATGATTACCTGCTTTCTTTAGGAAGATTTGGAAAGAGATTTCTTTATCAGTTATGTTTCTTACCAATCTTACAAGTGTCACCCAAGGACGTATGTATATTTTGGTGAGAATCAACTCATGCTGCTGTTTAAATGCCGTGTTTCCCAGTTTTGTTTGACTCTTACTCTATGAATGAAGCTTTGATTTGTGGAGCTTGCACTGTTGTTGAAGATAGCATGGGTTTTGCTTTGCTGTAAAACTGACATAAGACTTTCCAAAGGCCTCATTTTTAGTTTATACATGGTAGTCAGATGTTTTAAGGAATACAAAGGAGTTATAAATTTATGTTAGTACATTGGGATCTTTTATTTCATGAAGTCCAGGGATAGAAAACATAAAAAGGCAGTGAACACTTTTAAAGTGAACATTTTAAAGTATTTACTTGAGAACTATGTGCATGGTAGCTGTGACTAGTCTTTTCCTGTGCTGAGGGAGGAGTACAGATAGCACAGCGTACTTAACAGTGCTATCTGCAATGATTTACTGTCATTTTGCCACTTAAAACTAATTTAATCTTTTTCTTTGAGTATTGTATGTAATTAAATTTTCTTGCAGGTTTGCCCGCCTACAAAAACTTATCATCAGTTTGGCTGGTCGTAACCTTTATATCCGTTTTCAGTCTGGAACAGGGGATGCAATGGGAATGAATATGATTTCAAAAGTAAGGTCCAGTCCCCTTAAGTCTCTCTAATAAATGTGTATTTCTCTTAAAAATAAATAAATTGTATCCTACCAATCTGTGACTACCTGGCATGTGAAGACAGAAAGACAAGACACAGCGCTTTTTGCAGCACTATAAAATAATAAAAGCGTTTGACTTGTCAAGTGTAAACAAGAATAGAACAATGAAAGAAAAATGGTTAAAGTAACTTTGTATTTTAATTGTTTAAAAAAAATAAAAAAAACCTTCTTGATAATATGGAAATTAAGCTGTTTGCTGTGTTGCTTTGGGCCAAAGATTTTTATCCAACAGTAATTAATCTGTTACTGTGTTTATCACCCCTTGTAAATAAGGGATTAGAAATCTGGTGAGTGGCAGCAGGGGGATGTTCTCTAGTTTTGCTTGTTTGTTTGTGTTTGTTTTTTATGCAAACATTTGGAAGAACCCATAGATTGGGGGGTGCCTTGTGCTGTTTGAGATTAATACTGATTGCCTATTCTATATACAATTTATCAGGACCATTACATAAATGGGTCTGGCCATAGACAGGTACTAAATATAGCAGACCTTTTGTCTGACTTCCTAGCGTAGAGAAACTCTTTCCACTATGTCCAAAGTGAATTCATTTCATGCCTGTAGTGTCTGCCTTGGTTCACGTCATTGTATCTTCAGTGTGGTAAGCATATGCCTGTCCGCCTAGAATATATCCAGAGAGTCCATATGTGCTGGGAAGAACCAATTATTCCCCATATAATTCCCGAAGTGGTTAGAAAAAGGATAGATTCCCCCCCTCCTGTTTTCAAGTTCTTTCCTGAAATCATGTTCTTGTCTTCAGCTGTAACTGACGATCTGATTAGACTTAATCTTGCTGTTCCACTGTCCTTGAGTAGCTTGTTTTACAACCATAATGATATACTAACCCTATATCTGTTTCTCTTAACAGGGTACTGAAAAAGCACTGGCAAGGTTGAATGAAGAGTTTCCTGATCTCCAGGTTATAGCTATTAGTGGCAACTATTGTACAGACAAAAAGCCTGCTGCTATAAATTGGATAGAAGGAAGAGGGAAGTCTGTTGTCTGTGAAGCAGTTGTTCCAGCCAAGGTTGTTAGAGAAGTAAGTGTCTGCTTTTATTCAATTTGTTTATAAAAATGCGTATATTTTACAAAACTGATACATATTTTACATCACAGATATTAATTGTAAGTTGTGTTCCATGTAAGGATGATCCCTACATATATTTTTAGACTATTGCTGTAGGATAAGTCAGTTTTCCTGAGAACCTCTTACAGCAGATCTATTTTTCCTTACACTATCTTCAGAAGATTGGCTATGCGTGTCAGACCAAATCCATTGCCTGTCACCTGGTTGCCAGCACTGGCCATGACAGACAATATCTAGGGAGGAGTTTACTACACCGTGCTCAGAATAGACTTCCACCAACATGTTCAAGACTGTGGAATTCTGCTCAGTATATTAGTACTAAAAGTTTACATAGTTTCACAGAAGGGACCGAACAAATTACTGGGGGGGGGGAGGGAGAATCCATCAAATACTAAGGCACTAATTCACACAATCTGTGTTGTTGGACACAGTATTCAAAGTGTGTGTGTGCAGGCTGGATTTCTATATTGGCATAATGTGTTTTGGTTTTGCTTCCTAGTACTTTCCTAATTTTCAAATTGTTTGCATTTTTACTGCCAATTCAGTGGCAATATCTATTATAACCCCAAGATTTCATTCCAGAGTAATAATGGGGAGCCCATCCTTTGGTAATTGGTATTAATAGTTTTTAAGTAAATTTAGGATGTTTTTTCCCACCCCCCAACTATGTACATCACTAAAATTATGTTGAACTCAATATATTAAACTTTATATTTTTGTAAGTATTGTAGACTTTGCACAGATCTCTGTCATCGGTTGCTATTCCTACTACACTAGAATATCTTAAATTTTGTGCACAGCACTATCTTGTTTGTTCTCTTTGATAATTTTTATACTAAATTCAGTGTAAATCTCTTATCTGAAGGTTTCAAATTATGGTCAATATAGTATAAATATGTCACTTAATTTGATATTACTGTGCACAATGTTTGCTTAGCAGCATAGCACAGTGTTGTGTTTAAACTCTTCAGTTTAGCTCCATATTCTTATGCAGAGCAAAATTGGGGAGGGTTTACTGTCTGGAGCAACTTGTGAGGAAAGTTGCTATTGTGTCAAGGTGAATTAATGGGATATTTCTGCCAAGTTGGTTTTGTTTGTTTCATACTGAAGATAAATGAGAATTTGAAAGGGAGAAGGTAGCTGATGAATTTTTCTTAAAGGCATGTGGAAGTCCAAACCCTTTGCACTGACTTTTCTGTTGTTACTTGGATGATGCAGTCTGCATTTTAAAAGGGCTCCTTTTGAACAAACATAAAAGTAGATATCTAGGACAACAACTGAGTCAAATTCCATATGGAAGCAAGCAAGGGGCAGGGGTTTATTAAATATGAAATGAGGTATTTCTACTCCTGCCTAAGGAATGGTGTAGTAAAAGTGTATTACTCTGCCTAGGTATTGAAGACAACTACAGAAGATATAGTTGAAGTCAATATAAACAAAAATTTGGTAGGTTCTGCGATGGCTGGTAGCATAGGTGGCTACAATGCACATGCAGCAAACATTGTGACAGCTATCTACATTGCCTGTGGTCAGGTAGGTTTGTTTTACACTAACTCAGCTGTTCTTTAATTCAGTAATTCTTAACCAAACAGTTGAGGTTTTTTTGTTTTGTTTCTCCTTCCCGATCTAAAGGATGCTGCACAGAACGTGGGCAGCTCTAATTGCATCACTTTGATGGAGCGTACTGGTTTCACTAATGAAGACCTATACATCAGCTGCACAATGCCTTCTATAGAAATAGGAACTGTTGGTGGAGGCACCAACTTGCTTCCGCAGCAGGCCTGTTTGCAGGTATAAAGCAGAAAGTTTAAAGCAATTTAGCTTCCTAAATCAAAGCTCACTTTCATGTTGTATATGTTGTGTCTGAGTAATGTGGGAATGGGGCTTCTTGAAACTTGGTGGATTTGACATGAAAATTTTAGAATTATCTAATTGTTTTCATATATCTAGTTTTTAAAGCTCAAGATCTTTAATATTAAAGAGACTTAAAGCTAGTTGATTGGATATAATTTGGAAATACTTACTTTAAAATTTAGTATAAATTTACTTAGATTTCATAGCATAATATTGCATATTTTTCTCTTCAGATGTTAGGGGTTCAAGGTGCAAGCCAAGACAACCCTGGTGAAAATGCCCGTCAGCTTGCTAAAATCATATGTACTACAGTGATGGCAGGGGAATTGTCACTAATGGCAGCTCTTGCAGCTGGGCATCTAGTCAAAAGCCACATGATTCACAACAGGTAAGAAATGGAAAAATTAATATCTTTCTCTGCAGTTCTGCCCTTCTTCCAAGTACACAAGATTCAATAACAATTACATGAATAATTGTAACATATAGTGTATCATTTTAGCTATCTAATGCAGTTATATTACTGTTTTTCTTAGGTCAAAAATAAATCTACAAGATCTTCAAGGAACCTGCATGAAGAAGGCAGCTTGAATACTAAAGCAGCTTTGAAATGAAGAATTGTTCTAGCAACTGACTAGGTGCATGGGGGGGAGGGCAGATAATCTGTGAAGTTTAGAATGAAAATCACCTTCAACTCAACGATTTCTGTGGAAGATAAACTGAGAGATCGGTGGACTTGCATGAGACTGCTTATGCCTTTGACCTTCTTCAGTGGTTAGAGATGACTTCATGAAAGAAGTCCTGTCATCTGTCTTGAACATGGCTTTGGAATTCTTACTCTTGTGCATCATTTTCTGAAGGGTCCATCTTATGTTTTTTACAGGTTGAGATTATTTTGACTAGTAAGCTCCTGGTAACTACCATGGTGAAAAGTGATGTACAGTACTTCATATGTTTGCAAAAAAGAAAAAAGTTAGTCTAAACTTGGCTTGAATGCATTGGTCCTTGCCATCTTTATTTTCTGGTTAGACAAATATGGGGGGTTTTTTAAGTGATGGCAAGCCTAATCACTTTCCATGAACTCCCAGCTTTAATTTTGTTTGCATGTAAAACTTAGGTCTTAAGCTTTGAGACAATTTTATTGAATCATATTAGTTTTATAGAAACCTCTATATATAGTATTTAAATTGCTGCTGCTTCAGCTAAGTAGCATTCAGTGTTTAAACTCTACAATTTAGGTTATGCCTTCATGGAAAACTTGTGACCTACAAAGTGCTGAATTGTTAAATATAATCTGTACTGAAGTAGGGAAGAACAGTGTCTTCAACTGTTTTGTCATTTTGTTCAGGTAGAAAAAATTAGATTTTGAAACTAGTAACTCCAAAAACAATTACAGGTTAAACAGCGCAGTAATTTAAGCAAATTAAGTTACTCAAAGTTGTTTGAATGTGCTCCTATCAAAAACAAAACAGGAATCAAGAACAGATGTTTACACTTCTATTAAAAGAAGTCTCTTAAGGTACAGTGTGTATTTGTATATTCCTAATTTTTTTTTTTTAAGTGTTCGACATTTATTCCCCTGGAATAGGTGTGTATCCACTGCTTAAACTGAGATAAAATTAAGCCAGAAAATCACACTGTTCTTTAAAAGGAATTAAAACATAAAAAAAAAAAACTTCCTAGCGTTAAACTTTCTGTTGACTGAGTTCAACTCCCGTGTTTGATCTTGGTAATGTCCATCAGTCTGTAATCTGACATACAATGCAATCTGCATTCTTTTTCAGTCTCCTCAGTGCTACAGGTTTTATACCAGAATCAGAGATTACCATTTCATATGTGTTAGAAAGTCTAGGGAACTGAAGGGTTCTTACTTCCCTGCATATATTATAGTAGAGTACTGCAAAATTTTTGTAGCAAAACTGTTTCAGTACAAGAAGTCCTGTTTGTTTTGAGTCCTTTGCAAAACCAAACCAGCTGTCTGGAATCAAGTTTCTAGAGCTGTAGCAACCTAAATGCTATACTATTACAATTAATATAGTTTTTCAAATATTTTAAAAAAATGTAAAAAATGGTATATTTGACTCTAACTAGTTTGCTTCTCTCTTTACCTAGATTACTTCTTTTCTTTGGTGTCCTGAATCTACTTCCCCCTCCACACTACCCACCA
>NW_010547155.1:7418-9258 GCF_000687285.1 Phaethon lepturus
CCTGCTGTCTGATGTGAAAGTTTGAGCTGTGAGGCTTGGAAGTTATGCAGCTCCAGCTGTATCCAATTACACAATTTTTGTCCACTTTGATTTCTCTCAGCTAGCTTTCTTATAGAAGAGTTCAAGTATATCCAAGCTCTGTGTGTGTCTATACACAGCACTGTTTGGACAATTTTCATTCTTGGCATAAACAGACAAATACAGAAAATCTGTGGTAGATGGCCCATCTTCCCGCTCCTTTCAGCTGCCTTTTGGGGTGGAGTGAGAGCTCTTAAGCGTTATGAGTAGTAAGATACATCATCATCTTATCTCCATCTCTTCTGGGACACGGCTTGCCATCTTTGAGGTTCTGTCCTTTTCCCTTGCTCCCTTTCGCTTTGGTTAGGGAAGGCTTACGCTGCACAATGACACCTGCTGAAACAAGGAGATGATGGTTTGGGCGTCAGGTGGCGTCCTTGTTATAGCAACAGTTTCTGTGCTCCACGGATCCTCTCTATTGCCTTGGGAGAAACTTGTATTACTGGCAGATGCATCTTGCCTTGCATAGCAATTAGTGCTGTGCATCCAGTGAAACTCCTAGTACTGACAGTTCTGTACCTTGTCTTCCTGGCTAGAGATTACTGCTGGCCCTGGATCACCTTGTACCATCCTCTGGGAAGAGGCTTGCTTCTGAAACTAACCTTATCTCTGCAGCGCTCTAGGGATTTTGCAGTCTATTATACAATGCAAAATTATGTGTTGTCCCATCTTCACCACTGGTTTATGTTCAGTCAGCTGCTTAATCTACTCAGGGGGACAATAGGGCCTTTTTAGCCCCAGCTGTTATAGGTTCTTACCTAATTACAGAACCTAACAGCATTCCCACTTGGACTATTTGGCTATACAGAAAAATGTGGTGGGTTGATCCAGCTGCTTGCTCACACCTACCCCAGCAGGCTGGGGAAGAGAATTGGAAGGGTAAAAGCAAGAAAACTCATGGATAGAGATGAACACAGTTTAATAGGTAAAGCGAAGCTGTGCACACAAAGCAAAATAAGGAATTCATTCACTACTTCCCCTGAGTGGACAGGACCTCAGCACACCAACAGTTACTTAGAAAAACAAATGCCATAACCACAAATGTTCCCCCCCTCCATTCATTCCCTGAGCCAATGTCGCATGTCATATGGTGTGGTGGGTTTGACCCTGGCTGGACACCAGGTGCCCACCAAGCTGCTCTGTCACTCCCCTGCAATGGGATGGGGGGGGGGGGGAATACAACAAAAGACTTCTGGGTAGAGATAAGAACAGGGAGAGGTCACTCATCAATTACAGTCATGAGCAAAACAGACTAGACTTGAGGAAATAAATTTAATTTATTGCCAATCACAATCAGAGTAGGGTAATGAGAAATAAAACCAAATCTTAAAACACCTTCCCCCCCATGCCTCCCTTCAAGAGGTTGGGAGGGGACACATCTGGGACAGCTGACCCAGACTGACCAAAGGGTTATTCTATACCATATGTGTTGGGTTCATGTGGCATGGAAAGGTTTTGGTAGCAGAGGGGCTATGGGGGTGGCTTCTGTGAGAAGCTACTAGAAGCTTCACCTGTGTCCAACAGAGCAAATGCCACATGGCTCCAAGATGGACCTGCTGCTAGCCAAGGTTGAGCCAATCAGTGACAGCTGTAGCACCTTTGCAATAACATGTTTAAGAAGGGGAAAAAAACTGCTTCACAACAGCAGCTGGAAGAGAGGAATGAGAATATGAGAGAAACAACTCTGCAGACACCAAGGTCAGTGAAGAAGGAGGGGGAGGCACCACAGCTGAGATTTCCCTGCAGCCCATGGTAAAGACCA
>NW_010547156.1:0-29379 GCF_000687285.1 Phaethon lepturus
GAGCCCAGCGAAGGGCAACTTCTCTGGAGGTGGCGTGCTCCCCACAGCAGCTGCTGACGAGACTAACGGGCAACTTTCTGTGGGAACAGAGCAGCATTCAAAATAGGGTTAGAGGAGAGTTGCCTTGGAAACTTGGACCCTTTCTGCTAAGGGGCTACGATTTCCCCTGATAGGTCCCAGACAGGATTTACCTGGGAGCAGACTGTGGAACAGAAACTCCTGCAATCTGCAAAGCAGCTCCCTGGAGGGGGCATGGAGGCGAAGGAGGGGTTTCAGGACAGAGGCACCAGCTTGCTGGTGCTGAGCTGCCTGATGACAAACAGCGGCCAAAGCCAGCCCTGTTGCGTAACCAGCGGTAGGAGCCCAAAGTTGATTCCTCTAATTACTGTGCAAGCGTTCACGGCAACAGGCCTCCTCTGTGCAGGAGTTTACAGGAAGAAGTCCTCACGGCTCTAAGGCAACACCAAGAAAACCAACAGGAGAGAGAGTTTGGGGGAAAGCTTTCCTGCACTGAGTCCAGAGCAGAGATTACTCCGTCTCTTACAAACAAACAAAAGACAAACCAAAAAAGACCAGAGTCTACCTGGATGTACGTAGCCCTGAAGAACAGAAAAACCTTCTGGCTGCTGAGGAACAGGAGGCAGAACACTGCCTCCTCCACACCTCCATCAAAATGCAGGCTTCCCCTCCTGCAACCAACTCCATCCCCAAGCAGCCCGGGCTGCAGAAGCTCAGCTCCAGCCTCCTGGGCATCATGAGTGCAGGAAGAGGATTAGTGATCTTGCATCTGCCTTAGGAGGAGGGAACTTTAGTTATGAGCATGGCAATGTTTGGGATCTCACCAGTCGTTTGCTCACAGTTAGGTTCAGGCGGCAACTAAACCATGACAGGGAACTCCAGCAACATGAGTCAGGGAAGCTCAAGGCATCATGAGTTCAAGGAAAGAGAATGAAACTTGGTCCTAATCATAGATGTAGCACTGGCTCAACAGCACAGGAAAATTCCTGCCCAATTCCAACAGCCAAGAACACAAATGGCTAAATACAAGCTTCTCAGTACTCATGGCCAGGTGTTCCAGGCTCTCCAGGCGGACAGCAAGTTCTTCTGCCAATAACTGTTTCTATTCCCATGCATGCTGCTGAGCTCAGGAATAAACCTCTTGGCTCCACTAGTCCCGTTTCTCAGTCAATTGGTGGGGCTAATATCGGACCAGACATTTTGGCGGTCAGGCTCTGAAGTGATAAGGATGCATAGTCTTATCAGCTTCTGATGTCACCCCATCTGACTTGCACTTCACGCCCTGCATCGCCACCCAGCCCTCTCCTTTGAGGGTTCAGGCACATCCCTGTTGCCTGGTTAAAGAGGATCTCAAGTCATTTTGCATGAAAGCTGAATTCCAGCAGCGCTGGCGTTTCCTCTGCCTCACTCTGGAGGCATCAAGGGGTGATGACATGCTGCCTCAGTTTCATCATTTCCCCCACGTCCCAACAGTGTCACATGTGACGTTCTACTGGGTGATGCTGTTTGTGAGGTGTTTGTTTAACAATGTAATGTAAGTGCCTCTAAATATTATCATAATTATTAACAACGATAATTACTAAAGAAGAGGATTCTACCATACCCCAAGTCTCCTTAACACCAAGTTGTTTACTGCCATATAATCAGCAAACTTGCTTTTGGGAAGCATCTTGATTTCCACATCAAGTATATCACTGCCATCCCACAGTCCTACTTGCCTCCTCCACTGCACCCAGACACGTGCTAAGTGCCAGCCTGCAGCTGAACAAAGATCAGGAAGAACCTCCCTGACTTCAGCATGAAAACTCACTCCACAGGCATTACCCACAGCTTCAAGATTTTTCCAGTGCTCCTTAAGCCTTCTTGTAAGGAAGGAGAAATCCACCTTCACTCCTGCTCAAAGGATTCCTTTCATTGAGGCCTCTATAGATTTGCAATGGCAAGTATTTGACCTGCTTCAAAAATATTCAGGAGACTCTCACATGCATTCAGTAAGGGCAGACAAGCAAAATCCTCAGCTCATGTTCTCCTGGGGTTTCAGCATGCTGATGGCAATATACATCCTAATTACAATATATACCATATTGAGAATGAGATCTTGTCAGCTCTGGTGATGCTTTCTTTGAGTCAAAGAAACAATCTGGAAGTGATTGTGATCATTTCTCAATAGATCAGAAAAAAAGTCTAAACACGTGTAAATATCTTTAAGTAACTGGCCTCAGTGAGAAGCTTCCAAGACAGGTCACACGGAACATTTGAACTGTATAAGAATATTTGGACACTTCCAATGCTTGAGTGGTGTAAAACAGCAAAATGTGCTGCTCCTATACAGGAGGGGAAAAAAAAAAAAAGAAAAAAAATCTGAGGTGTGAAAACAAGACAGTCCATTGCGGTATTCACTAAGCTCTGAAACAAAAAAGATTGCTCTTCTTTACAAACAGTGCACTTGAAGTGTCACAGCATAACATGCATGTGACAAAACCAGCAGGAAAAGCAGCATTCACTCACCACAAACAAGCACCACAGAATGCTAACCAGTTACTGCAGGCTTCCAGAAATGTTGCAGAGCAGCACAAAATGCAACACAAGTGGTCCCTTACGAGACAGAAAAGCACTATGATCACTGCAAGGCAAAGCAGTTCACATAGCTAGTGCTCTTCTTTCACTCTCGCACCTGCTGCAAAGACACCGTGCTGCTACTTATCAGGACTCTATAGCTCCCTGCTCTGCCTCTTCAACAAGACCCTCTTGTGCTGCCTATGGATTCATCTCAAGATAACATTCTTCGGCAGAAGGACAACCTGCTGATGGACACATGCAATTAGTAGCCTGCTGACAGGCGCCCTTTCAGCCTCTCCGTGGCCGTCTTTACTCAGGTAAAGCTGGTACAGTGATCCAGCCACCCATCCTTTGTTACAGCTCTATAAAGTGGAGGAAATAATTCAAAATAACTTAAAGGGAACCTCAGGGTAGGATGCGAATGTGATAGGTATTCCATAACTGAGGGAGAAGCAGCATTCTATCACCGTTGAAATGGCTCCCACTACTAAATCGATAAGTGCTTGAACTTTTTATGATTCTCCTTAGCACAGGTAATACCACAACAAGGCAAAGAGCTACCACCTGCAAATACATAAACAAGTTAATTTTGGAGGGGAGAAGGGGTGAGGTGGAAAGAGAGCACTTCTTTCAGGAAATACTGCTTTAATCCCAGCTGAAAGGGGAATATTTCCTCTAATATCCTTCCTTTCAGTCTTCTGACAACATGACCCTGATGCAGACATCACACAGATGATGCAGACAGCACACAAGGCAACTGGGATGGTGGTACTGGCCCCCCAACCTGCTGGTGTCCTGCAAGGTATAGAGCATAGAGCACACACCGTACCCAGTGACCAGATCTCCAAGCAGCCTAATTATGCAACCTTGCCACAAGGGTCAACCCGCAGGGTGGGAGGAAAGGAAATCCTTTCAGGCATATCACATCAGAGCTTCTTGAGATCCTTCCCACTTACATCTCGGTCCCACGGGCACACGTGGGCCACAGCCTTGCATAATCTGAACAAAAACTAGGAGCAAAGAGATCCCAACTCATTTTGGTATGGATCAAGCAAAACAACTTCACATGGTTACAGGACAGACTGCAAATACTTATCATAGCACCCTCTTCCACCCACAGCCATAGATGCCTAACGAAAATCAGAGAAACCCACTCCCCTGGGTACACTCCGTTCATGGCCACAGCACATGTGGGTGCCAGCGACAAAGCACAGGGCAGATCCTACCCTGTTTCCTTCGCTATGTGAGACCCCGACCTTGACCATCCACTTGGTAGAGGATGTATGTGGTATTCAGAGATTGCTCCCCCCAGCGTTCAGGCTTTTCCCTTTGCTCACAAATATGTTGAAACACAGTCCAAACTATGTCCACAGGTAGCACAAAATTGCAAAAACCAGCCATTCTTTCTATAAAAACCCACCAGTCTCCCGTTAGCCTGCCACAGCCCACTCAAACATTCCTATAAACCCAGGGAAAGTGGTTTTTAACCGTTTCTAATTTGCAGACCCTTAGACTAGAAACATAGACCTATATATAGTGAACTTCAGCCTACTGAAAATACACATTTCTCTCATCAAAGCATGTAGGCAGAATCCCTACAAGCTAGAAAAGCAGATGTTAAGCTGTGTCAACCGGGATAACAAGAAAAAACTACAATTCATTGTCTTTACCTAGGGAAGAAGTGTTCCTTTAGAGAGTTCAGGCATGCTGACTTCTGCGGCCCATCCCTCATTTTGCAGTGATCACTAAGGCTGTGCAGTATAAGTGAGAAATCTCTTCCAGCTTGCTCTCTCACTTAGTGTGGGGGACCAAAGAGCAGACATTTGAGTGTTACCCATAACCTCCACTAGAATTAAAAAGCCATTCATACAAAGCCATCAGTAACCCCCTATACCCTTGCCAAGGTCTGTTGGGCACAGAAGTGCCCTCCTAATAGCGCTGCAAATTCCCTTTTAGAAAGGCTGTGGCAGCTGGTCTCTGTTACACCACTTAGCGCCCGATGAGCAGCAACTGGGAAGGGGATGCTCAAAGGTGGGCACAGTGATGCGCTCCTCAGTATTGGGGGCCTGTCAGTGGCAGAGTCCTGCACAGATCTGGAGGAAGGTGGATTTCACCACCCTCAAATTCTGTCAGTGCAGCAGGTCAGCCCTCTTCTGCATGGCCACTCTGTCCTGCTGGTTACACACAGTTGGCTGTACCTCCAGAAGCAGCAAAAGCTGCTGTCTCATTTCCTCTGTCATCTGTATTGTCTTAGCACTAAAAGCCATATGAATCCAGAGTTAAATCCACCCACTGCTGCAGTCCCAGGAGCGTATGCATCCTTCTATCATATTAAAAGTGCCACGCTAATGGTGCCCAGCAGCAAGTCCTCCATCCTGCCTGTTGGCCATTTGAAAATGGCTCTTAGTGATTCTCTGTCATGCTAGAAGAGTTTGTCAGCTTGTCTCACACCCAGTTCTGGGGATACTGGTGTATCCAAAAGGCATCTCACAACAGCCATGACAAAAACAACCACAGGGCTGAGTACCGAAACTGGCCACGGGATGTCTGCCCTCAGCTCTGAGAAGCTAATTTGAACCAGGCTGAGCTGTATGGACTCAATAATTAAGAAAGAATGTACCTGAAGCCAGTATATCAACGGGTGAGAATGCATTTCAGGTCTACAGAATTAAACCATTGTAATCAGAGAAGAAAAAAAAAAAAATCTGAAGTAAAATGCTTGCATAGACCTTGACTATTCCCTTAGCAGGACAAACCTGATGACTAGTTGTTGTTTACAACGATAAGGTCAGAGGAAAGGCCATTTCCTCTCAACAATTGTCAGAAAGGATTAAAACCTGCATTCAGGCTTGCTTTGAACTAGCAGGTACTCCATTCCCCGATGGTATCAGGAAACATTCAGCGAGGTCTCAAGCAGCCTCCAGGGCATGTCTCCATAATGCCCCTATTGTGGAAATATGCAGGACTGCTTCCTGCATTCGCTCTATCTTTATGAAGCTTCACCCTTGTGGTCTGATACCCAGGTCAGGAAGCAATCCTGCAATCACTGTTTAATTAGTCATTTCCCAAGTCTGCCTCAGTTGAGAGTTGCTGCTGCTTGTCAGCTTCTGAAGACGGAGGCTGGGAATCAGAAACATCATTTCCAGATTGAGAAGGAAAAGTTACTCGCAGGTTTGAGGCGCGTTTTTACTGCAGCTCAACATTCTCCATTTCCACTTTTTTTTCCCCCTCTAAGTAGAAGGATTTGAGCGGATGAAGGGGCCATTGCACCTTCTGCAAGTCAAGACAAAAGCTGATTTATAACAAAAGTGGTTTTATTTTTGTTGATTTGTTGTTACAGGCTGGGCTTTGGTTGGCTTGGGTTTTGTTTTGGTTTTTTTTTCCATGAGAAATAGCGTCTTTGATACAAAGCACATACTTCAAGAGAGTTCTGTTCCAGGAATTCCAGTTGCATACTTTCCTTTGTGGAAGTCAGCACTGAGCCTGAGAGGTTGGATACATGCAGCTTCAGCTTTTCCAAATGAGTTCACTGGAAGAGGTACTTCTTACGATACAGGCACCAATTTGAAAAGAATGAGAGTTACGTAGCATTAAAATATTTGTCTCGATAATGAGTGTTTGTGAGTGGAGGAATGATAAAGGAAAAATGTATTTGTTAAAACCCAAATGTTTTGAAAAACATGGTGATTTTTCTGTTCAACAAAATAAATTAAGTATTTCAATAATGTTAAAAAGGCCTATTTTGGCATCGTCAGTGTATTGGACGTTGTTGAGAAAAGCTTTTCAAAACAACAAAAAAACACAATTATATAAGAAGTTACATAAAGCTATATAAAGTAACTTTTTTCAGTGTAAAGAAACTGAATTCAGAGGAACTGCTCTGATCAAAACAAAATGTTTTCAGAGTTTCATTTTATAAGAAAGTTTGATTTATGACATGATTCATTCTGGGATGGAAAAGGTTTTGAAATCTCAACATTTCCCAGTAAAATGAGAACTTTCTCTAGTTCCAGTTTCCTTTGTTGTAATGAAATAATTGCAAAAGTGGTGTATGTGATAATTTCCTTGTGACAGAGGGACAACCCTGCTTTTGATAAGTGTGTGTGAAGCAGAAAAAAAAATTCAGAAGAAGAAAAACCCTAACAGATCAGAAATGCCAACTGAGAAATTTACATAAATTTCAAGAAAAAATACTGGAATTCACAGAAGATTGACATGAGGAAAACTAACTCCAGTAGAGAGTAGAACTGTTGAAGAAGTTATAACATGAATTATTTTATCTATCATATGAGAAGTTCCTGTTCTCTCCCTGGATCTAGCATGTAACAACTTCTAACCTTGTTCACATCACATCTTGTAACATGCTGGATCAGTCTCTGTGCCGGGCTAATGCACATTGCTTCCAGCAGCTTGGAGTGCAGGCAGAAAAAACAGGTATTTGCTACAAAAAACTGTGCAAGTATATCCTCAGAAGGATTTTTTTTAACTCTTTCTCCCGCTAAGGCTATACTAACCCTCACAACAGCCAAACCCAGAAGACACAGGGATGAGATAATGTCACATGAGCATCCTTTCTCCTCAGCCACTCACGGAGACAAGTGGCATTTTCTCCATGCTCCTTTCCTCTGATTTCCTGACAGTTTGCCTTTCTGCAGCAATGTAGCTGGGATTACCCTATGCAGTCTTCTGTTACATGATCATCTTCTTAAGCTGTTTCTTGCAAAGTGCCAAAACATAGCGAGAAAAATTATTTTAGACCCACCCTGCTGAGAGAAGCATGCAGAAAAGACCTATGAAGAGAGCTCAACAACACCTGTGAGGTTATCCTCTCCATCTCCTCACCTGGGGGAACAAAAGCTCAGCACCCAGCATTACCATAGCACCAACAGCCGTCAATAAATTGCTCTCATAAGAAAAGAACAGATGCGACAAAGATTGTTCCAGGGTCTATAGCAGACCACAGCCAAAGCAGAAGAGTCTAAATGTGCTGGGCTGGGATGGCAAGGGAAGTCACAACTGGGTTTCATCTAGGGAGAATTATTCTTACACTCAATTCATCAATTTATGGGCAAGCGATTCCACAGGCAACGTTGACTTGATTAACAGAGCCATAATGACAGTGAGTGTAGGGCATCATCCAGCCAAGTATGCAAACTAGCCTTCTCAGCCTAGAATAAAAGCTTTCTAACCAATAATTTCATGCTTTTATCTATACGATCATTAATACAGATACCAAACAATGCCAGCTCGACGTGGTGTCAAAGGCTCTGACAACCTCTAATTGATAATAAATAATTCAATTTCTGTCCCAATCCAAAACTGCTGAATCTTGGGACATGTTCCAAATAAATGATTAAAAAGAACTTTGAATGTAATTATATCTAACACAATTGGGGATATTGCCCAGATGAAATTTACAGCAACTATTCAGAGCTACAAAATTTCAATGACACTGGCAACTCTTTATGCCTACTAGAAAATGAAATGTTCTTTACTCAGGCAATGGCAAAGACTGCATTTTTCATCAACAGCTGTATGCCAGCAACTCACCCAACTAACCATGCTTCCCAGAGAGGTGCAGTCAATTCCCAAAAGCACTTGAGAAAATTTGGGAACAGAGTTTTGCCACGGCCACATCTTTATTGTTCTGTACATGCAGAACGATCCTCTTTCTGGTACAGCTGATCCTTCCCCTCCCCAAAAACTGCTTATATTAAAATTAACAAAAGTTTCTTAAGACGTTAACACCCACAGTTCCTGGAAGGCAACTGGGATGACATGTTTCATCAAGGAAAGCAACTATCAACAAAATCCTAACGTGATGAATGCAGCATCACAGAGGCACACCGATTGTTCCCAGTAATTCCCAAACTCCAAAACCAGAAGGAACTCTGAACACTTTTTTTGTGAAAACACAGGACACATTCACAAGAGCATCCTTATACAAGATTTGACTCCTGTTTTTCTCTCACTTGTGTAAATCCTTGCTGAAATCTTAGTTTCTGCATCTGTAAAACAGGGATGATGACATTCACTTTGATGGCATTCAAAACAATTTGCATCCGAAGACAATTTTTCTTTTCTTGGGAGAACAGTGTATGTAACTGACCTGAAGAAGTGGTGACTCTGAAGAAGTGGTGACTCTGAAGAACTGTTTAGATCTGCAGCAGTTATCTTACTGAGCTCATATGGAAACAGTAGAAATGCACTTGCCTTGTCAAACCTGTCTTATTTCTTTATTCACAGTCCCTTCTGGAAAATTCAGCATCAGCGTCACTGGAATCCCCACACTCACAGGCAGGGCAGCGACAGCACCGGTCTGAAGATGTGCAAAGAGATCTGTATCATCTGTCTATAACTCTAATCGCTCCCTGGACCTACTTAGGCATATTTCTCAGTCTTTACAACACAACTTGCTATTTGTGAATAGGAAGTGACAGAAGAAAACAACAGCTCTTCATCGTTCACAACACGTTGTTCTGGACTTTGACGCTTACCTGTGTTTACCTGGCAAAGTGGTCAGAGACAGCAGTCAGCCTGAAGCAAAGAGATCACCTGCAATGTCTGCAGGATCATGAGAACATCTGAGAAAATAAAACAGCTCCATAATTTGCTGAAGTTCTCAACTGCCATGATCAGGAGAGCCAGGCTTGTTTCTTCAAGAAAACAAATGTAAGGCAGAGAGGGGGCAGATGAGTACTCAGAAGTGTGTCTGGCCCTGCATTATCCAGAGCTGCCCTGTGCACCCTGTATCACACAGGTATTAGACACAGCCTGCTAGTCTCCAGCAGACCTGAAGGCACTGCTGTGCTCTGAACAATGCCCAGTTAGGCACCTTCATACTCGCAGCCACATGACAGAAAGAGGCATTTATTAACAGATTTAAGAGGTCTCCTATCTGCAGTCCAAGATCAGTAGACCACTTAAACATATACTTAGCTTGAAGGAAGGATGTAGTCCTATTGGAATCGGTGGTTTATTAGACCCTATGAGACCAGCTCACGTGCTGAGGCCAGCGCTGGAACCTCAGTTCCTGCTGGATATTCACTCTGCCTCACCTACAGAAGAAAATTCCCTTACGGATGAGAAACCAAGTGACTTTCTATTGTACATTTTCTTATAGTACATACTTTCTCTGAAGTATCTACTACCGATCCCTGTAACAAAGAAAATGTTATATAAACCTACACTCCAATCTAGTGGTGACAAGTTAATAAGAATGATGAAACTTTGCTAGCTTCCTTTAAAAAGGAAGAAAACTTATAAAATACTATTAAAACCTAGTATTTGAAATGACTGGATCTTCTTTCACAGCACTATTCACCATAAATTATAAGTTAAGTTATACAAAGTAAGTTATATAAAAGTAAGTATATAATATACATAAGTTATATAAAAGGGAGAGCAGCTAACAGAAAAATTAAATATCAGAAAATATAAGGATGCTTTCCTTACAGTTGCATGCACAAACTAGCAAAAGATCTCATATGTCTTGAGAGCCTTGGTGAGGTTGATACCATTTTTCTAGAGGATAATGGAATAGTGGAATCCAGCCACAAATATACTGTAATGTCAGAAATCACTCTGGAAGTTGATGAAAGAACTGGATTGAGCTCCATGACCATATAACATTTTCACTGTCAGGTCACGTGTACAGAGTGTTTGTTCACAAAGTAACTTAACAATCATTAATACTTTGCGGTTAAGCCATGTATCTATAGGAAATGTTTTCCTAACACTTTGTTATGCAAAGTTCATTAAACAGGAGTTTGCAACAGTTCTTTCAGAAATTCCACAAGGCAGAGTCCTTTTTGAAAGAGGAGAAGCCAATGGCAATAACAGAGGATTCAAGTTAATATCCTGATTTCTCACTGCATGCCTGCAGGTTGGAAAGTGCATGGGATGTTAGGACAGCTGTATGCTTCACCTCTAGAAAAGCAGGCAACACAGCCTTGCTAGCTGCTCTTCTGCTGAAGAGAAGGGGCAGCACTGGAAGACTTGATCTAACATCTCTAATGTTAAAAATAATTTCTCTACTAAAAAAATCCCTAAAAACAAAACAAGAAAGAAAAGCACTTCAGAGCTCCAAGAAGGGTCAGAAATGGGGTAAGATAGAAGTAGAAATGTGGAAGATGTATTAAAAAGGTGTCATCACCTCTTTAATGTGTTTTGTCTTGTCAGCTGTAAACATCCATACTTGCTCCATTTGCACTGGTACAGAAGACAGGAAAAGGCTGAGCTTGTAGCACCAGCCGTACTCCGAGGGCTGGGTAGCTAGCTCCAGCTTCCTGAACCGGCACAGGGCGAGTGCTGCTGAGGTGAACTCAGTTTAATAGGTTGCTACTTACAGGCTTAGACTGATTTACAGGAGTTTACCCTGAAATATGACCATCCATGCCATCGCTGCTAATCCTCCCCCATCTCTGAAATCCTCCCACTTCGACAGATAGCTATTCTTGGAGGAGAAAACCACATACGTACCAAAAAGCAACAGTGCTCTCTACATCTCCTCCCACAGGAAAAGCAGCCTGACTATCACACACCCGACAGGTTGTCTAGTACAGCACAACACCAAACCTTTGGTTGCCTCTGTCACAGCCGGTGTCAGCCACCGGCATGTGACAGTAATAACAGGGATGTCACACGGAGAGCACACACAGACCTCGCATCCTCCTCCCTTGCAGCCTGGTGGAAAACCTCCTGTTGGCAACGCAAAGCCTAGGAAGCACAGCTGGGCTGCTCCCGCTGCGTCCAGGGCAGCAGTATTTTCCATCTTTCTCTGCTGAAGACTTCTCTTTTGCTTGTTCTCTCAGGCTGGTGACCTCTTTTCTGCTGGATGGAGTTTCCATCCCGCTTGCAACCCAGTTTTGGATCCTGACACACTGCTGGACACCCAGCCTGACGGATCCAAAGGCCAGAGCACTGTGAACGCTCTGTACCTGGTGAATCAGTTTCTATTCCCTGCACACACTGCTCCAGCACCGTGGTAATGATTTGCAGACACACATGAGAACAAGGTTCACAGTATAGGTAATCTAAACGAAAAAATTATCTTGGGATTGAAAGTAAATTTACAAAAGTAAATAACCTGTTGTTCCTTAAGTAATATATCATATTGGTACTAACTGCATTGCATTCATCTGTCTCTCAGCTTAGCTTAGAGACTGCTGAGCGCAGCTTCTAGAAATCTACCACTCGCAGCAAAATATAGCTTCTAGGAGCTCAAGGCCATGCCAAGTCTCACATACTGAGCATAAGACCTGGTATTCTGGCTGCTATGCTTTGCTCCATACACACAGAACCTGCATTTTAGCTATTTTGAAGTACAGCAACCCTCTCTCTCTGTTGCTTTGGGATTTTCACGTGGCAGATATGTTTAGCAGGTACCTGGGCACGCTGTGGGAGAGGTGCCTTATCCACAAACCACAACCAGGAGAACTGTTCCTAGAAGGAATACCCTAGTGTTGGGGACCCTTTCCCATCACATGGTGCAAGACATCTACCTAGTGGGAGATACACAAACCATCGCAGAACCCGAACGATGACTCCGGGCATCAGAATCTCAGTCAACTCAGTGTATTCCATAACTTAAAAAATGAGATGCATAGGCACAGGTCTCCCATTTTTTAACCCTGGAAAAAGTTCAGAAAGCGTCTAGAAATTTTCACAGTGAAAACCAAACTACACAAGCTAGAGACAGAGATAAAACTGGACGAGACTCCACAGGGATTGTGAGTTTCATATCCAAAACTGCAGAGAAAATTAATCTCTGTACTGCTGTAAGTCAGTCACACTGGAGCTCACAACACTGCAGGAACAATCCCGTCCAGAACTCCTCACTTCTTTCCAGTGCTACAGAAGCAATACCTCTAGCTAGTGAAAGCTGACAATGACTCTAAGTGCTGACAGTGCAGGGACCCCATTCCCTGCAGCATACAGTACAAGGGACTCCTCACACGCTTCAGGTTTCATCTCCATCTCTCCTACTCGTGGCCTTAAAAGAACAATATTTGAGGTATCTGAGTGCATGCCAACACACTGCAGACTGTCTTTCAATTTCCGTGGATGCTACCACTCTCCAAAAGTCTTCCCTGGGATAAGCTGCTGCATGTGTGTATTTTTACCCTGCTCAGTTTTTCCAATGGCTTCCTCTTTCTACCCCCTCCTGGCTCTTTCTGATACATCCTGCTTCTGTTGTTCCCCTGCTACGTGAGCAGTTCTCTGTCTATTCTTGCTTCTTCTTGCGCTAGCTCTGCACAGCAGTTATTTGTTAGTTACTCAGAATCCTAGTAATTTAGGTCAAAAAGCCCAGTGAATCTGATGTGGTTTGTTTCACATAAAAAGAGTGAAATTGAAAACCACCTTATTCTTCTCAACTGAAATGCTGCATCCCTATTAATTCAGGTGTATAAATAACACACTCTAATGCTGCATCAAGGGCTCTGCTGTGTGATTAAACCTGCCTCCCTGACCTGTAATTAGAAACTTTGCCTCTGAAAGGCAGTTTGCAGAGAGAAAAGGAGAAAGAGAGAGAAGGAACCAGCTCTCAGACCCAACAATTTTGTTCTTAATAAATTATTCAGAGTTTTTGAAAGTTGAGCAGGATTTCCATCTGGTAGCATTAAAGACCCAAAGGGAAGAATTGAAGGATTCTCACAGCAGAACACAACAGTACAGAGCATGGGGTTGGAAACAAGAAGCCAGCTGAGAAGTTCACTGTGTCCTCTGCCTGTCCCTGTTCAGCTGCTGCCTTTGCACGCCTGGACTTCAGGCAGGTCTTGAAGCAATGCAGAGTGACCCTCCAACAGAATCCCACTGAGCTAGAGAGTCATGTGTTTGGGATATAACATTAGAAGAAAACCCCCAAATTCCATGAATGCTTTACAAATGTCAGCAGAACCAGACGCAAAATAGACGGTGATGATCATAAGTACAGAAACAATATAGAGACCAGGTTGCATGGTCCCACACAAGTAATACATAAGTTTTTCAAGACAAGTAATTTAAAGATTAATTCATTAATGACTAAACTGATCTTTCGCCCCAAGGCCAGTTAGACAGTACAGACCATTGTGCTGTTAATGATGGTAGTCACTGTTAAGTGCAACCCCAAGGGTACACCTGATGTTAGAAGGTGAACTTCTCACTTGGAGGTGTGGAGATAGTAAATGCCTCTTTCTTCTGCAGTAATAGTAGGAAAAACTACTATTCCTTCAGCCAAATGTAGATTCATTTTAACAAAAAAAACCCACACACAAACCAAAAACTTTCCAACTTCTACAATGGATGTCAATAATCTTTTCTCTTTCCATAAATCAGGGATAGAACAAGCTGTAGAGCACCAGATAACACGAGAACTGGCCCCAGGACGAGAGGTCTCTGGCCTTGGGTATTTGGCAGCTGTTTCGAGAGTTCTGCTTGATTTCAGATCAGAGAGATTTTATGATGAATTCCTCCTCTGGTTACACCTATAATCTTTGTGTTGAGGGTGTGACTGACATCATAGTTTCAGTCTTTCATGTTTTTAGGCTCAAGTTTGCAAGGCCTCACACCAGGGGAATGGAGAGTCTGATAATTTTCTGCATAACTGTCATCTTCTAGGAACTTCACAAGGTTGATCCAGGGTTTCAGGGAAGCATTATGAATGGAGACATCAGGTTTAAGGGGACTTACAGGAGAGGCAAAACCTAGCATTTACATCTGAAGGACTCTTTGGTCAAAATACCAGACCTCAATTCTCCAATGCTTGATATCTTCTACTGTGTTTTTTGACATGCACAATTTTAACACAAAGAACAGGTTAAATCTTCCAAAATATTAAATTGTTACTGGTAGAAATGTCTTCATTCCAGGCTGAGTAAGTTTGTAAATGCATGAGGTGCAGAGCCATTGAAGACCACAACCCTGCTAGGGAGGTGCAGGACTCCACAAAACAAGAGAGTCCTTCAAATTCAATAACAACAACTTTAAGTAATCTTTTGTGTTTGTAATGTGGTAGAGTCCAAGTTTATCACAGAGCTGCCAGAACGTAAATCTGATACAAACTACTTTGGATTAGATAGCGCAGAAGAAAGAGCTTTACTGGGGTATTGTGACGAAGTTTTACGAAGTAAAAAAAAACTTCTTTTAAGAAGTTTTACGAACTTCTTAAAGAAACAGAACTTGGAAATACTAGCGGTGGTGTTAAGTTATTGCCTTGTGGGCTTGAACACTCAGCACTAAGAAGGGAAGAACAAAAAAAGCTAACAAATTCAGAAAATAGAGCAGTACTTGAAACATGTATTAAGACACATTTGTTTTTCACTCAGAATTTCATTAGTTGTACTTAAAACAGAGTCCTGCGAATACAGCATGCCCTACCTTCCTGGAATGCAACCATGGGATCTCCTCCCCCGGCTTTTACAAAACCTCAGAATGAGACCAGTATCATTATTCTTTCCTCTGAGGGTCTCTCTCATCTTTTAACATTGGTATGCCATGAAATAAGCAAAAATAGGTAAAAAGAACTAGGAATTTGCCATACATCTACTTCCAGAGACTACCTGCTTCTGCATGGTACTTTCACACACAGGGACTGCCCAGTAGCCCCTGAGATGCATCACCTCCACACCAGCACGGAGCGGAGCAGCCAGGCAGGCGGTTTTGGCTGCTCTGCAGGGACCAAGTTCACAGTCAGCTGCTTCCGCGTGTCTGCTCTGAGCTCTGTCCAGCCCTGGGCTCCACTCTAGCCTGCCTGAGTTACTAACCAGTTTCTCTGGTTTTCAGGAAGTCATACATCGGCCAGAACCAGCCCACATGGTTTGAAACAACCTTTTCCATTCGCTGCCTTGGGCCCCCTCGCTCTCAGCAGCTCTGCCAGCATAGCTGCTCAGTGCAAGATGGCTGGCCTGCCCTCTATTTCTCATTTCTTAAGGGCAGTTCACTATCTACAGCTGTTCCTTTGAAGACTGTGCTCTCTCATACAGGGATTTACTCTGTAAACTGCATTCCCCCCAGCACACATGCCTATGCCACCTTCCCAAACCTCTCAGCCCCCCCTCCAATACCTGGGGCATATGCAAGCCCCCAAGCAGGCTGTGTATGGGTTGCTGTGATTCCAATATTTTCCTCTTTGGCAATCCCTCCTTCTCCCCTACAGTAGCAACATAATGTCCCATCTGCCTCCTTTCCCTGAATAAATGGGTTCTCTAAATGTCACTATCAGTGTTTCTGTGCACACCTACACTATTGCGGTAGCAGGGTACCCTCGGCTTTCTCATATCGGGGTTGCTGTGTGTCCCTCATCCTTTTTCCTTATAACTTTGGATCTTCATTCTTCTCCAGTTCTGCAGAGGTTGCATACAAGCACTGTATTATTATTTATCTGGTTGCATACAAGCACTGTATTATTATTTATCCAGTGACAGATCCTCCAGTGTGCTCACATGATAACTTTTCTAGAGAAAGGGAGGAGATAAAGGTATTTGTATTTGAGTGCTATCACCCAGTTGCTTCATCTACAAATGCAGCAGTATCTAAATTACTGTTACTCCCCTATTTTTCCCTTTTTGATTTCCTAGTATTTCAACAAATTAGTGGTGTTCTCTCTCCCAGTAATAGGAAGTCACTGAAATTTTTGCAGTCGTGGAGAAGTTTTGCAGAAGTTGTCCTGTTCCATGAAGTCAGAGAGAAATGATGTCCAGATGAGCATGCAGCCTTACAAGTTCAGCCTTAAACATTATGAAAATCAAAGGGATCCAGCTGGTACCTTGAGGTCTTGGGAAAAAGATGTTTTCTTGGTGACATCCCAAGTGACGTCCACATCACAGAATAAATGGAAAGGTGGACCCGATGGTTTCCATTATTCCCAATCTCCAGACTGAAATATGGTACGACACTGAAAAATTACTCCCTCAAAAAAAAAAAGAGGAATTGTTCTATATCTATTATCTTCCAGTGAGTCTGAAGAACACCTTCTCTGTTCCTCAGTACAAATGTTTTTCTAGCTTTCAGAATGCAGAGAGGGTTCTGAAAATCAAGCTGGGTTTCTGTGCATCAACTGAGTCAGAAGGTGCCATTTCTACATAGTGGCTTTGCAAATACAATTAAAGCCTGAAGCACAATGCTGTGCTCCATGGGACATATCTGACCCACACACTGCCTTTTCAACTCTCTGCTTTTTCTAAATCATGTACATTATGAGTGAATAGGAAGAAAACGTGTAAACAAGAACAAAAAAGGTTGTTGCAAGTTCATTAATTCTGATCACTTAATAAGCTGTAAATTGAAGTGCATGAATTCCATTCTCTTGAACACCAGGATAAATTTGAAGAATCTCTATTGACTTAATTTACACTGATATGCATTAGAATAGTTTCTGGCACACTCAGAATCAAAATAATTATTACAGCAACATTCAAGACCAGAAGGCACCTAGTTCCCATTTAGATAACTAAATGAGGGCCAGACTTACAAAAATAGAGAATTCACACCATTAAAAAGAAAAAACCAACTTAATTCTTTTTTAAAGGCAGTGCCGAGGCACAACCATGGGGCCCACACAATTTAGGACTACAGGACTGGCCTTAAGAAGAAGGATGATACTTTGCACCTAACTAATGAGAACACAGTGCTGTGCAAAAGAGTGGCTTCTGTCCTCTGTACCTGCTTCTTACAGAAGAAGAAGAACAACTGTATATGAGCAGCAGAACTATCTGAATAACTTTGACAGGCTAATATTCAGAGTGGTACTGATACATTTTGGAGCTTCTTTGCTTACAGGTCCCCTCGGAGGTCATGAGGAATCCAGGAGGATATCTTTCTATGCAAAGGCAAGCATTGCTTTGGAA
Organism: Phaethon lepturus; assembly: GCF_000687285.1. Lineage (NCBI taxonomy): Eukaryota > Metazoa > Chordata > Aves > Phaethontiformes > Phaethontidae > Phaethon > Phaethon lepturus. Next base: position 17,406 of record NW_010547156.1, read on the forward strand.
TTCTTTATTCTGTGGTTAGGATACTGTCCATAAAATCTTACACTAACTGTCTTGGAAGATAAAACACTTGTGCCCTTCCAGGGACCAAAAAGAATCCCTAACATCTTCAGGAACACTTTACATTTCTGAAACAACAACAGAGAAAGGCATCATAAGTGGGAGAAGGAACCTGAGAAGTCTCAAAAAATTAAAAATCACTGGAGCTGCTCAGTTGCAACACCACGAAGTTACCTCTGTCTTCTGTTGCTGCTGGTTTGTCTGCAAGGAAGTCCCAAGAAAGCAGATCTAAAGTGATGCCCTTGAAACAAGCAGCTATGACTGTCTCAAAATGATCCAGCGAAATGTCTAGAGAGCTCCTCCTGCCGGCTGTTTTCTTGGCGGTCCGAGCTCTTGCCAATAGACCCGATTTTCGGTTTGTCTTTTCTGGAAGTTGGAAATGAAGGGAGGCAAAGCTAACGCCACATCTTTCTTATTTGACGTAGCAATAAACCAGCATGATCCCACAACGTCTCTCGTGTCGCTGCCCGTTTAATCTGTGACTCCTCAGACAGACGGAGATGCTGTGTGTAAACGGCTGCAGTCAATGCCGGGAGCAGAGCAGTGCAGAGGAGCTTGAGATGCATGAGGAGGAAAGACAAGCTGGGCGGACAGTGAGGCAGGCGGGGACAGGACCTCAGTGTAAAGGGACACAATGCCACAGTGACCAAGCAAGAAGAGCAGAGCAGGTCCAAGGACAGTAACCACATTTAGCCAGGAGCCCAATGACTGTCAGATAAGCCCGTAGGGATAAGCCAGGTCTGAAGCCAAGCCAGAAAGTCCAGTCAGAAAGTCAGGGTCAGGATCAGCAAGGTCCACAGCCAGGCACAGACATCCCTACAGCCTACCCCAGAGGAGGACTGAGGATAAGGGCAGCTTTGTGCCATGACTCCCAAGGGAAGTGGGAAGGCCCCAGGAAGCTTCTCTCGGCTCTTTGGCACACAGCTCTTTTCACAGCACTCTGATCCCAGGTTGTGTTCCACCATATCAGGGCAGACCTTGAACATAGGCAGACAAACCTGTAGGGCAGGGGGAAGAGGTTACAGAGTCAGCTAGTGCACCCAGGGCCCTGACAACATGCTGCCCAACACAGTCAATGAAGAACATAAAAATTATTTGAAGTGCTGACAAAAGAACCTGGGTACAAACATGCCATGAGGGTTAACAATGTGAAAGATTGGCAATCTGTACTTCAGCTGTTTCAGGGTCTGGTCAGAAATGACCTTTGCAGGGCACTGTGTGTGTGCTTTTGTTTTCCCAGTCTGTTGGGAAGCACTTCTCTTGAAGCCAGAGTAAATTTAAATCTACCACTGGGTTGTGATGACAAAGCCCCTCCAAGTTTTTCGCCTATAAATTAAAACTGAAAAAAACAAATGTAAACTAATCCTGGCTTCCCATAAAAAATCCACACCACATACTCTTCTGTGACGGTTCAACTGCTCAGTTCTTTGGTCAAGCTATGTCCCAAAAGAAGAAAGCAGACGAGACATACTGGCATCCCATTTCCTACCTCCTCACTGCTGACATTTGCCATAACCTTGCGTTGGCTAGATCTTGCAGGTATGTGCACCAGTCCAAACTCCCAACCCTGCCTGCATGAAGAGATAAAACATCCTGAGGGGACAAAGCTCAGGTGGCAGGTGAGAACCATCTTCAAAAAAGGAGCTTGTCAAATCAACAGGGGGAAGACTAAGCCTTTGGAAAAGGGTGACTGTGACTATCTTATTGAGTTACATCAGGAAAAATCACACAGAGACAGAGGGGAAGAGAAACAATGCAAGGTGAGCATCCCAATAGCGTTCCCAGCCAGACTGACATCGATACACTGCTTAGATAAAGCTAGTCTGCCCTGCAAAGGCTGCACAGTTACAACAGAGAGCAATGGTCTACTGGAAAAAAAAAACATCTTTTATCAATAGCAATAAAAAAAACATCTCCAGGTTACATGAGCTACTTTGGAAAAAAAGTCACATTTACAACAGGGACCCCTAATTTTGCTGAGATGACCAGGGATATATTTTGTCTCCTTCTGTATAGAGTACTGAGTGTATACAGGACTGTTACTAAATGTGGTTCTACTGCCAAGCAATTGTATTCCCATACTTTATATTTCCAGTGTGAAAACTCTAATGAAACATTTTAAACCAAAGCCGTTTCCTTGGAGCTGCCTCTGACCTTCTTTTCCTCCTCTCTCAAGCTGAATCTCCCTGCCAGGATTAATTCAGACCTAATGTCTGCTCCTCCCACCAGGCTTTTTGGATATGTGACAATATCCTAGTCACTGGGAGCTGTGCCTGCTGGTGTCCATTGTCTCATGTCCAGTTTGGGAGAGGGCTTTTAAGGAAAAGCCCACAATGAAATGTATGAAGAGTCCAATGATTTACAGAAATGTCCAACTATGTAGCTAGTTTCTGCACACATCTATCAGCAACTTGTGAGTCCTTGGCAATTAATTCACAAGGCTCCAGCATGGGAACGGTTCAAGGCTCAAGAAGAAGCTTTTAAAAGTTAAAAAAAAAAAGTTTGAAATGAGGGACCAATCTCAAAATACTACAGCCCTGTGCATTAGCTAGAGCTGTGGTAGGATACTGCGGGAAATGTATGGGGACTGCCTACCAAGCTTCCATGTAGAGCCTGTTACGTTCCCTAACAGAGTCCTGACAGGCACAAAAAGGGGATACGCACTGACCAGAGAGGAGCTGCTGGCTGTGCTCTGTGGAACGCATCTGTTCCATCAGGTTGGCGACGGGCACAAGGATGGACGTGCAGTCTGATCACAGCCACTGCTGTGTACAACCAAGCAACTACATCATGACACTGAGGTCCCAGTGCAGTGAAAAGAGATAATGTAGGGTCCAAGAAAGCCACTACTCATAATGGAGATGCGGAGTAGGGTGCACTGCCCAGGCGGAACAGGACTGGGTCTGTGGGACAGGGGATATAGATGTACCTTTGCCAGGTACAGCAAAGTGCTGCTGATGCAAGGCCCTGGATAACCCAACAGCGATGCTCATGGTATGGTGGGGTACTACCAGAAGGAAAGCAAGTTATGTGCCTTATTTACAACCAGTCATAATCTGTGGGGACATTATATACCCATACCCCATAGCGTCATCTGTGTCTCACTTTATATGATGTCATCTATACTGCCTGCCCTATATAGTTTAGATACATGAACAAATGCCATCTTGGTAGAAAGTAAAACTGCTTTCTCTGCTAACATCTCCTGTAATCACACTGCAAACAGGGTGCAAAAACCTTTGCAGATATCTATCCAATTCCCACATTAAATCAGTGCGTTACTTGACAAACGCTTTCATTTAAAGACCAGCTACCTGTTAGGAATTCACAACTAGGCTTGAGTCCTTTGTCTACCAACTCTCAAGTTTTCTTCTTCTGGCCCCTGTCCCCCTTTCCATCAGTGTTCTGCAATTTGCCAGCCTCCTTTATGTCTCAGTTATGTCTGCACAATGTGAGGCAGGCAGACCCATGTGCCCACAAACAGAAAAGCTCCTCCAGCTCACAATAACTCAGCAGGCTTCCGTAATTTTCAGAGACTGCATTACTGTGTGCCCATGTCTGCTGTCAAATTACTGCCTGGACACAGGCTCCATGGCTAACCTCAACCTTACCCCAAACATGAAACTGTCCCCAAGCCCTCAGAAACATTCATCTTCTCTTGCAGCTCTTCTTACACAAAGTGGTATAAAACTGGCTGATGCTTCTAGGAAATAAAGAACACACTTACCCCTCTGAAGACGTTACAATTTTACGTCCCCTTTCTGCAACCCACTGAGAGTGGTTATGCTTTGTATCGTGCATTTAAAACTCGTCAAAACAGATTTGAAGGGTGGACAGTCCTCCTGAGGTTTCTAAAGGAAAATGGAGATAAAAGCCATAAAAAACAATCCTTCACACATAGCAGAGGTTGAAAAATAAAATCTAAACCTAAGTTAATCTTCCTCTTTAGTGCAATTTCTGGCAGTCCCAGGGCTGTTCTAACTTCTAGCTGCTTGTCATGGCTGTCACAGCAGCATGAAAAAACCCTGAGCACAGTTACGCCAACCTTAGCTGCCTTCCCCTTAAAACCCTCACCCTGCGCTACTCTATCTGAGGTTGTGAAAACATAATAATAATAGGAAGTCGGTCCTAGAGCTCCTACAAGGGAAACAGTTTTCTCCATGTCCTGTCTTATTTTAAATACTTGTACATAGGAAGGGTGGCATGCACAGATCACACACAAACCTGTAATTGAGGCAGGATTTTCTCAAGTCATAGATGTTATTGACTGTAATTGCTGTTGTCTGTTTCGACCTTCTCCTCGAGGTGTCTCCACCTCCCATTACAATGTCACAGCAAAAGAAGTTCCCTGGTGGTCTGCAAAGAAGCAAAAGAGCAAAAGGCAAAACAGAAGTGACGTTGTTTATATAACATAAAATTAATTCTAAATCAACAATTCAGAGAAACTTACATTGTTGCATAAAAAGTAGACACAAGTTATTTCATCGACAGATGCTACTAATAGCAACGTTTTGCATATAGAAAGCACTCTGTACCCCTAAGCCTCAAAATGTTTTAGAAAAAGGAATACACTACTATTCTTCAGTGTTTTACAGAAGAAGTGAGGCATAAGGCATTTATAGGGCTTTGTCAAAGCAACTGACAATTTACCACCAGAATGAAGAATAGAATCCAGGCTTTTTAATCCCTGCTACTCAGTTATGTGCATTATTAGCAGCTCTTGGATCAACTCATTTTAGTGTAGACTGAGTAAAAAGGAGCACTAAAGCAAAAAGAAACATGTGTTCTACACCTTAAACCAAGATTTTCCTTGTGGAATGGCAATAAGGATATCCTGCAGCCTTAGGTTTCCTATGAAACCATAAAGCCTTCATCCTCTTGACTGTGCTGGTAGCCAGGATAACCCCCAATCCATATTCTATGCCCAGTGCATGCTGCGGGAGGCAAAGATAACAAAGGCTATGACAGAACTCCATCAGGAGTTCCCAAAAGGAACTCCTTTTGGGCCCCATTTCCATCAGCTCATAAAAGGAACAGCCTGGACCCACATGCTGGGCTCTGCTAAGGCTGCTCCAGGCTGCAGTTCTTCATTTGCAAAAGAAATTACGTATTCATTTCTCTCTGACCTCTGCAGACACTTCAGACTGCTGACCTCATCTGCTGATGGCCCCCCCACTACCGTCAGCTTCCTCACACAGGTGCTCCCGGACTAAAACCTCAGCCTTCCCAGGCAAGCTGAACTAACACAGCTTCAAGAATCCTGTATCGGGGCTCCCAGGGGCTGTTTGTGCACAGGTTGGAAACATTTGGCCCTCAAAGCATTTATTTTCCTCTCCAGAAAAGCAGAAGCCATATGAAAAGGAGATGCAGATGAGAGGATGTAATTTTAATTGAGTCAACTGAAGTTAAAAAAAAAAAATGTACTTACTTGTGTGTGCATCTGCACCTGACAACACTGCCACTACTGACAGCTGCACTTTGCAGCTGCACTTCATATTAGTGTGTGGTTGTATAAACAGGTCCCGTGGTACCGTAGAGAACCGAGTGGCTTGTGACAGGGGTGTTCCTGTCTCTGCAGTAGACTTCCAGACTCAGTTTTGTGTAGATGGATGAAAGGTGACTGATACTTCAGCATGGGAATCCATGTCCTGGGAATCCATCCACCCTGGCATTGCATTCCAGGAAAAAAGACACATCTCTTCAGACATGCTCATCACCCACATTTACCTTGGCATTTACAGCCTTATTACCAAGAGTATCACAACCCATATTGACTTTTGTTCTTAACAGCCCCATTCTAGAGAGAAGATTATGCCATTTCACAGCTAGGCACAGGGTAGCGAGTCTCTTGTCAAAGGTCACAAAGGCATTCGGTGGCTGAACTGGGAATTCAGCGCTGGTTTTAAGCCCAAGTTCAGAGCCCTGCTCACTGGACTAATCTCTAGACAATAACATTTTTCTAGTTAGCAGAGAGGTGGGAGCTTTCAGGTCTGGAAGAATACTGAGGTCCTCAGATGCAGTCACAGATACATGCAGCACAGACCAACATAATTTTTCAATAAAAGTGGCATAAAAATAAAGCAAACTAGGTCAGTTCTTCCACTGTTTTCCAAAGAACACCCAATTATCAGAATGAACATAACCATCTTTAATAAGTAAGCCAGTTTGGAAGCTGAACTGTTTGTTCCAAGTACCACAGGCACCAGCTCTTGCTACTGGCAGAAGAGGCCTGTGAATCAGAGCCCGAAGTCTGATGCAAGAGAAACTTGGGCGTCTCAAGCTGCTTTCCCCAGCAGAGAACAACCCTATTAGTTTGAGAAAGTCCCCTGCCTGCTTTCTCTCTGAGTAATTAAGAGTGAAATCCTCCTCTCAGTGACCCCAATGCTCTCAGCCTCGGCTGATTTACACATGAAAGGAACCCTCTGAGGGGCTTTCTCCCTTTCACATTCACAACCAGGCAGGACCTATAAATAAAATCTTTCTGAAAACAGGAGCTTTCAAAAAGGTCTGTGTATGTGCGCAAATGTATACGAGAGAAAGGGAATGGACGTGTGCACTTGAGAATGTGTGTGTTTGCATGCATATGCGAAGAGCGGGTGAGAAGAATGTGCATTCATACACCAGCCTGCATGCAAACAAGCGTACTCAGAAAAGCATCTACACGGATGCATGAGTGTGGACAGGTAGTGGGAGCACTTACAGGAGCCAAGGGCATCTCCAGGCTGGTTTCCAGTTAGCACCGTTCCAGAGGACCTTCACCCAAGTCAGCTGAGTCACTATAGAGTTACACATGAAAAAAAAAGAGAGCAGATTTAGACCAAACTGTGCACATGAGAGTATGCTTGTGGTGTACTTTCCCCTCTACAAAGCACTAAAGTACTTGCAGAACTAGTGTTTTACATTGCTTTGGATGTAATGTGGGAGGTAACAGAGAATCAGGTCTCATGGCACGTGTTCCTATGGCTTTGACAGGTGAGATTTTTAAAAGGCTGCATCTTCTCAGCAGCCTGGGACAGAGAGAACAGTGTTGCGCTTTCCAGGGCTGTCGTTGTTCAAAAGTAATTTTTACAGTTTTTTTGAACACAAAACCCCTTGAAGTTTGAAAAATAAGCAATAGGACCAATGCCATGAAAATGAAGCACAGGAAAATCTGAAAGACTATGACTGCCTCTACAGTAGCTTGTAAACACAAAAAGTGCCTAGATATGAATCTGTACTCTCCCTCCCCCGCAGTCCTGTTCACCCATGCAGTCAGGATATTTCCCTTTCCATGAGGCCTAAGAAGGACCCTACGCAGTTTCCAGGAAACTGGCGGTTAGCGTGACCCTGCCCTAATACAAAACAGGTGACAGGGAGCTCTGCGCCAAGCCAGGACAGACTGCAGGGTTTCATAAAGCAGGTACTGGTCTGTGAGTCTTTGCCCCCGTAAGAGGAGGCTTTTAAAGACCTGGCTACAACGTGATAATTTGAGAATTGCGAACTATTTTCCTCCACTACTCCCGACCAGCTGAATCAGTTGCTCACTGAACTGCGCCCATGCTCTATGCTAATGCCAGCAGTTGGGGTATACATGCGCTAGCACTGCTGGAGCTGCACCACTGCTTGGTGGGAGACTCCAGGGTGCTGCACCCTGCACTGTTCTGACTTCATCACTACTAGTCACAGCTCTTAGATCTGTCCCCTGCCCAATTCTTATGCTAACATTTAGAAGAAGCAGGCAGAGAAAGGCAGGAAGCAGGAGACATGAGGAGAGCAAAGCCTCACAGAAGTGCACAAAGCACAAAATGTCTCTTCTGCCAGTTCAAAAAAAACTCTTCCCAGCTCCTTGCACTAGGCAGGAGTGTGTGAGCAGGGATGCAGTGCTCCCCTCCTACTGAGCTCGCAGCTAAAGCCCTCCCCCAGTTCCCAGGGTCTTCAAATGAAGATTTGCATAGTACTTCCAGATCATTCCCGAGAGAAGGGACAATGGCTCTCGCAACGCCCTCTTCCCCCCGCTCCCTCCTTCACTTACAAAGCTCATAAAGCCTCGGTGAAAAGGGGAACAAAGGATTTACAGATGGTAGAATATTGATTCCTGCAGTTTCAGGACTACAGGGAGAAGATGAAGAACCCCCCAGAAACTCTGTGAAGTTCGAGACACAGGCAGTATCTCTGCAGCATGAGCTCTGCGTTTGTTAAGAGAGTATCCGATGGAGGAAGCATTGCTATTCGAGAGGGATGAGAAGGTCCCTGAAAACTTGAAAATGTACAGAGATGAGATTACGGTCTGAAATCCCAGTGAGTGTGTTTGCTGTTCCCAAATCCCCTAAAGGGAGAGGTGCTTCCAGTGAAAGCAGTTTGCCACCAGGCGGGCCAGTCCGGCATTGCTCTGAGAGCCTTCGGCCCCAGCTGACCGTATCGAAGGCTTAATAATCGCATCTCATCAGTGATTCATGCTGTTATCCGTGTCCTCTTCTCCCTGCTATCCACCACTGCAGCTAGGAAAAATAAGAAAAAGAAAGGCGAAAGTCTTTGGAAAGTGGCCTTTGATTCTGAATTACAGTGGACCCTCCCTCTCTCAACACTCACCCAACTTCTAGGGCCATTACCAGAAGGCTAAAGCTTCCTGCCTCCACAAGCATTTCTGTGCTTAGTACACATAAACCCAAGCTTTATTTTGTGCTACAAACATTCTTTCTCTGCGTAGCAAGTCAACTCCACCTCTACTGAACACCAGCTCGCTGCAATCATTCAAATTTTGCTAAACTGAACAGCGATATGAACCCAAAGGGTTCAAATCAGATGCCGCACATCACTGCTGCATATCCAACATGGGACGTTTACTGTGTAGCTAAGTAGACCACAGGAGTTCTGGCCTGACCTCCACACTGAAAATAGCTTTCTCAAAGTGACTGGCTACCAGCATTTTATATGTTCGTTTGGTTTTCCCCCCCCCCACCCCCCTTCCTTTTTCAGAGCTAACTTTGTAGCATTTCTGCACTCAGAAGGCTGCCAGGATGCTAGACCTTTTGGAAAAATGTATGTGTTGAAAATTCCTCAAAATGTTGGATGTAGGACCATGATAAGCTAGTTTCTAAATCAAGCTATAGGCCCGCAAACAGGTCAGCTTTAGAAAAACTCAGATGAAGGCCCTGCTGCAAGGCAGCAGTGCATACCAGTGAGTACAAGAGGCTGTTCCCACGCCACAGGTCCATAATCCAGACAGAGCTACTGAGCCAGTGGCAGAGTTGACTGTTCATTCACCGGTATTTTCCCCACATCTTTGTACAAACACATGCTGTCAGGATGAGTGCAATCATCACAGTGACAATAACCATTAACATTGCACAGTTAAACATATTTCATACAACTGTATCAAAACATTCTTCACAATACTTTTAAAAATATCTAGGTTTCTTCAAATACCTGTCTGTCTTACCTCAATGAGAAGAAATTTTTCACATAGAGTCTTTTGTGTCTTCTAGCAGTCACTCCCAATTTACACCACATTTAAAGAGGTGAATCAGACCCATTAGACACTGACACACCTAATATGGAGATTAATCACAACTGTTAGGATTATAAAGACTAAGAAAGTCCCATTTTAAATCAGTGTAACTCAGACTGTAATGAAACTGCCACCTTACTTAGGTTCAGGACAGACCTGAACCCCATTTTCAGTTGCTCTCCACAAGCCCCTTGGAGCTCCATGGGTGGAAGAAGTGCTGACAAGGAACTTCTTTTAACCTGGGGCAGTTGTGCTAAGAGTTGCCACTACTATGTACTGCTCTCTGTGTGCATTTTCTTCCCCAAAGAGCATTTTTGAGACAGTCAGAGGAGTGAAGGTGTCAGGGAGAACTAGAGAGAAGCGCACCTTGGCTGCTCTCACCTCCTGCAGAACACCTGCATGTTATCTTTTAGAGGCTACTGCATCAGCAAAGCTCACAAATTCCTTTTATTTTAGAGAGTATCACTTCATGCTTCTTTCCTCATCCTAGACAAAGCTTGCTTCTTGTTTTGCTGATCCCTTTTTGTTTTCTCTCCTTTGTAAACATTAGTGTCTGTTGCTTGCTTAAGTTCTTTCTGCTACAAACAAGAGTAGTTTTGTTTACATAGCTCCTGCTATAAAAACACCACCATAATTTGCGTTAGGATACAGAACTTGATCTTGGTTTCGTCACTTAAATACTATACAAAATAATTTTTGCATCTTCTGACCCAAGAAAAGTCACTGGCAAATTCCTTTTTCAAAGTCTGATACTACGTATCTCATAAGCCCGAATCCAAAGGATGAAGGTGGAGAAAAGCAAAACCTACCTTCAATTTGGACAAGAACTTAATGACATAACATTCCCAACCTCGTTCAGCAAAGCAGGTGTGTGTGCACATAGTAAACTGCACTGGTTTCAGGTCTGTACTGTCCAAAATGCATCATGTCGATGAAGACAGAAGAACACTTCAGTAGGTACACACAATGCCACCAGGGAATAACTTCTCCTTTAAGTATGGAAGCAGGACTGTTCTTAAAATGATTTATTAAATGAGATAATATGAAAGCAAATTGCTGGAAGAGGTAATTGTCATTTAGAAAAATAAGGAGAATAAGAAACAAACCAGTACTTATTAACAGTTTACACTGCAAAGATACAGTAAACAAACAACTGAGCAATATTTTTATGCCAAGGTATGTTTCACAACAGCCTTCCAATACCCTGGTCATCCTGGCATTCCTATATGCTACACAGTAAATTTGGACATAAGCCCTGCTCCATGTGAAAAAGGGAAAAGAAATCATGCCCCCAAGCAGCAAACACAGCTCCCTACCATCTAACAACCATGCTGTAACAGCAACTCAGCCGTGATACATGCTTTGGTCTTGCCAACAGAAAAATGCTCAGTTTTGTGGGACCAAGGTGAAGTGTGAGCCTGTACTACCCTTAGCCAGAGCAGCACTGTGTAAGAACATCATCACAAACCAGGATGGAGCTCTTGCACTTTTCTTCAGCTGCTCTTCATCTTTCACAGATCTTCGTATTGACAGACAAACCTCCTCCTTCTCCTTTCACAAACAAAGATACCTTGTTAGGAAGAAAGTAAAAGTCCTTCACCATCACTTGCTCACAGCCCAGACTTTACCACCATCCCTTCCCGAAAGCCCCATTTCTCCACTTTCCCACTTTGTTTCAGTCTCTACATCCACTGCAGGAGTCCCGGCGCCGTGAATAAAGAATGCCTGCCTTTTAACACTACATTGGTGTTACGAGGTTTATTCCCGATTTCGGTGACACTCTCATTTTACTGTGGGGTTTGAAGTGTTTGAAAATGTTCTCTCCACCTACATGGCTTCTACCAAAGGTCAAACAGCCACCCATCAGGCTCCAGTAAAGAATGATAATAAAATACGATCTAGATACTTGCAAAGTAATTACTATTTTTTTTTCCCCTGGAGTTGTTGTGTTTATTCAAGTGATGTTATTATTTCAGCAGAATAATCCCAGGAATCCACATAATTAAAAACACATCAGTGGTTACAAAAATTGCATTTCATTAATGACAAACATCTTTTTACTGTCATGATTGAAACAGCTTTTTATAGCCCAGTGATGGGATTGATCCCTAACGTGAAAAAGTCACATTAACAAATGTAACAGCCCTTCTCTGCCGTTGCATAAAAGAAACTCAAACACAGCTGTGCCATCGCTTCGCTGCCAGGGAAGTCCACACAGGATCCCAGTGCTGTCTCCTAGGCCACCTACACTGAATAGACTCTGAAACTCACTCTGGGACATCCACACCGGGAGATATCCCTCCCCAACTTTCCCTGTACGCGATGCCATAGATGGACACGTTTCCTTCCGCTCTGGAGAGCCGCGTGGTCACGGGTCCCACCCTGCGTGGCCCTTCAACACCCAGTGGAAGCCAGCACGAATCACTGCCA
>NW_010547157.1:0-219 GCF_000687285.1 Phaethon lepturus
ACCCCCGCTCCCTAGGCAGGATGACCTACAGTCGCTCTGGTGGTGCTCACTTACGGCAGTGTGTTTTGGGGGTCGGTTTGGGTTTATTCCTATCGAAATAAACACACCTCTGTGCGCGAACGCCACTCTACCACCTACTCTCCTGAAGCACTCTGCATGTGGCTGCTCTGCCCCAAAAAGCTACAGGCACAAACTTTCCCCAAAGTGTCAATTACCGAG
>NW_010547157.1:235-6355 GCF_000687285.1 Phaethon lepturus
ATTTGGCAAGCAGCTATTTGCTGGGAAAGCACAAGCGTTAGAGGTAAAACCAAACCAAACCAAACCAAACCAAAAAAAGCAGCTTTAAGAAATTCCACTTTGTTCTACCAACTTGCAGCAATGAACAGCAGCAGAAGGAAGCAACAGCTGGGAGAACATTGGGTTCCCAGCAGCACACGGGTTGCTGAGGCAAGGTGGGACAGAAACTGCTCCCTAAACTCTCTAGACCTGTGAAGACACCAGCCAGCCCCTCCCAGGAGCTGCAAGATTAGTACAATAAAATAGCATTCAAAAGCAACAGTGAAGATAACTGACTAAAAAAAAATCTCTCTAGGAATCACAGCTACTCTATGCATATGAATATTATGGGTAGATATAAATTTTGTCTCATTAAAAAGTGTTGATAAATACTGCAAGTTAGTGTTGACTCATGATGGAAAGGGACCACAACTCCTGTCTAAAGACGTAATTAATTTCTCCCTGTGAACAACTTTCAAGGCCTTAGTTACAGTAAAAAGAAATACTGCAGGCTGAGTTTTGTAGTTAGTTAGAAATTATATGTTAATCAGTTTGTCTGTTTCTGAGAGAAGGACAAAATAAAATCAGAGAGATGGCAATCAGCACAGAGATATCTGGGCACTCCTTCAGAAACGTTGTTAGTTTGAGCCATTCATCCTGCAGAGCGAAATGCTGTAGAAAAACATGTTCCACGAGCCGCTGTGCTCATCCCTGTTACCACTTGCTACAAGGATGACAGAGGCTTGAGCTCCTTCCTCCGCAGCACTGAGACGTGCTGGTCTTACCAGTAGCCAACTGCAGCACAGCGGAGGACTGAATACAGGTCATGTTCGCCAAATCCAGTCAGCGCTACCCAACGCCACCCCTTCTCCAAAAATGAGACAGACTCGCTCTCCACAATGCACTTACAACTCTGCACGGTATCACTGAGTAGTAGCTATACGGCTTGTCTATGTGTAAACAAACTTTGAAAACCCCACCACAATGAAATACAGCATCTCACAGTAAGATTTCAGAATAATACCAAAACACAGTATTTCAGAACAAAACAAGATAGATTCCACAGGAACAAAAGTTCTGTCCCATGCACCCAATGGTGATCACATTTTCTACAAAAACTAGCTTTTTTTCCTTTTTTCTTTAACCAAACTTTCTTAATTCCAGAAAGTGGCCTCATTAAAACACTTATGGTGTCTTCCTCTTCAGTGTCCACACATTGATTGACAGCAATAAAATTAACTTCCAACATTCAAACCACAACACTTAAATCCTGTTTGCAGAATACTACGAAGAAATTACTTTGTTTTTTTCAGCATCTGGTGTCAAGGCAGGTGGCTTCTGATCACCATCAGGTGGAACCTACAGTTTATTCCCAAATTTGCCAAAATCTGTCAGTGGGCATAGCAATGCATACCTCTAGAGAGCAGCCACTAAAGGGACTGTGGGGAAACAGACATCAGACTTTCCAATGTCCCTCAGGGCCAGCTGTATTTTGCACCAGCTTGTAGTTACAGCATGGGTGGAAATTTGCATTGGTTAGAAGTAGGAGGAATAAATAACAGGAATAAAAGATAACCAAATCTTCCAGTGAATGTGTTTTAATTATTTCCTGCCAACTCTCTCACACCAACCTCTAATCACAGATGAGATTATTTATTAATTTTATTGATTTATTGTCTTTATTCTTTATGTCCTAATCAGCCCTATTCTTGACCTTACCAGATCTGCTGATTAAATGAAGGTTACTTATGCATATTATGAAATCAAAGTGTGGCAGACTTGTGCTCGTTTTAGCAAACGCTCTTCAGAAAATTTCTGAGTCTGTATATGGCTGTAATCAGGCAAATATCTCTGCTCTTGGCAAGACTGTAGTTCCTGCCCCTATACCACAGGCGCTGCAGTAGACTGCCTAATATTCCCAACCAAAGCAATTCAAAATAAAACAGGATAGGGAGATGTGGTGCAAGCCAAGAGGCATGCCGTTTTTGCCAGGAACATTTTCTAACATGAATATGGAGACTCGGCAGCTAATGAGGGGCAGATTTAAAGGAATTGCGAGGACCTCGTTTGATTTTCAAAGGGCATGAATCCACTCGAGCAGCTGCATCCTACATAGGAAGCCACCTTTGGAGAGTTAGGCTAGTAACGTGCTGGGTGTGTGTGCTACACCTTCAAACTCCTAAAGCCACTGAATTTTGACCCAAACACCTACAAGATCTGCAAGCCTCCCCTGGCTTTAGGGGGGAAGAGTTTTCACAGGAGATGGTAAAGGGACATTGCAAGTAGCCATCACCAAGACCAGCTCCACTTCCCACCCAGCTTGCTGGTGGTCTGCACCACCACGAGTTGTTTGCACCACCCTGCCTTCGCTCCCGCAAGATCCTAAGATCCCACAGCAGGCCCGTTCAGGGAGTGAAAACAGCAGCAAAAAACCCTCACAAGGAGGAGACTCTGCCGATTTAGTACTTGAGTAATTTAGTTGCCTGACCAGCCTGCCACGCGGGGACCGGCTGAAGGCAGCACACACGGTGCTGCCGGCTCCACGTATGCCCCTAAACCAAAGCCGGGGCTGCCCCGTCGTGCCCTCCAGCCCAGCCGTTTCTTTTAGCTTAAGCCAGTGGGTATCGGAGGCTGATGAACTAAAATCTGACAGCAGGCACCAAGATGCAGTTCCCACCTATTTCACAGAATGTTGTGGAGAATAAATATTAACACAGGATGCACAAACACACAACTTTCCCAGGCATTAGCAGTAAAACTGTGCAAGCAGTGACCCATGCCAACTGATAAGCAGCTGTTTCAGGAAACGCACAGTACACTCGAGCCCAGGTTCAGAGCAGTCCCTGTGCATGGATCCGCTGGGATCCCAGCTCTCACGTGAACGACGTGGCTGACCTCGTATGGGGCTGTTTCTCAGTGTGTAACCGACTCTGAAAATGTTTTAACTGGTGCAAAAATTCACTGATTGATTGAACTCCATTAACTGAAGCCAAACTTTCAGACAAAATTTGTCTCGGCTGGAGAAGTCCTCAAAGTCGTAAACACTTTGTAAACACAAAAACTTTGTGACTCCCCTCCCAAGCTTGGGCAAACCCCTCTGGGCAAAGCAATCGAAGTGCTGACCAACCCATCCAGCTGCAGATGCCACCGATATTTTGCAAGGCATGACCACTTTCCACCAAGCAGTCCGATTCTCAGTATTTACAAAAACCAGAGGATATGTATACACACATATCTATCTATTCTCTGGTCAGCCTGGAAAACAGGAGTTTTTCAGCACAATTTCAACTATTGAGGGCAAAACTGGCTAAGGCAGCGTAAAAACTGGTGGTAACGGCAATCTTATTTACTGCAAAATGGTGAATAACCAACCGATTGGTACAAGTACCACAAATCTCATTTCCCAGGATTGTAGCTACTCCTCCAGGAAACTGTATGCTCCTCTCAGTTCAAACTAACTCAACCAGGATTGAATCAAGACAGTTACCTAAAAATCTGCACTGGCCAGAGTTTTCTTTGGAATAACCCAACCTTTTCCTACAGAGGCCTGATTTCTGCAGGAGGCATTGTATCAGCGAGACACAGCTGCACAAATCAAGCTTCCTTTTTGCCCCTGGTCAAAGCCCTGGCATTTAGCAAGTGTTCCTGTCAACAAATTCCTCCTCTCTTACTCACAGAAATGTACTTGACTTCCAGCACACTCAGCCCAGTGGTTACAGCATAATGTAAACCAGTTATTACCCAATTTTCTGTAGCTTTTATATTATAGCATGTATGTATTACCATTTATCTTTGGTAGACCACAACCTTTTCGTTGGCACTGCTAGCTCTCTTTAAGGTCATCTGTCACTCTAAATTGGGAGGAGGGACTGAGGTTTCTGTTTGTTTAGTACCGCAGTGTAAAACAAATAGCAGCGATTCTTAATAAGCACCCCTAGGGAACCAGTTTTCCAGAAATATTCCCCTACAATGGTTACAGTACTGGTTGAGGACATCATGAAAAAGAAACAGCAGAAGGAGGGGGGTGTTAACTTAAAAGAGGGAGGAGAAAAAGTAAAACACACTAGCTTTGTTACCCTTTTCCAATACACGACAGAGAACACAGAAGAGGTGAAAACTGAGGCATCCTTTATCCTTTTTTTTAACTTGGACATGCTGTGCAGTTTACGGACAAATCCAACTGCATTTTCTTTACCCAGAATATATTTCCTAACTTTTTCTATGCAACCTGTCACTGCTTACTTACTTCAGAAGGACAGATGGACACTTACATAAATGTATACTAATCTGACCACATAATATACTGGGGCTCTAACTTTGTTATCTATCACAAAACAAGATGCTAAGGGTACAGATGGTTTTATTTCATGTTTGATTAAGCAAAATCCTAGCCATTTAAAAGAAATGAGGCAGTCTTTTCTCATGATGACAGCTGAATGAACTGCACCTTGACTAAACCACAACAATCACTTAGTTTCAGTTTCGCAAAAAGGAGACGTTCTGCAGCTGGTTGGAAGCCTGATTCTGCGATGAGGATGGAAGGCCGGCAACGTTCAGCACGGCTGTGAATTGTGGCCGAGAGGCGTTGACGGGGGGAGCCCAGGGCAGCCCGCAGAGCTGCCAGAAGCGCCGGCTGGGGCGGCGGCCACAAGCTGCGCTTCGGCGTGACGTGCTGCGCCAGCGAGCGCCTCATCTTTGTCCGTGTGTTCAGTTACCTCCTACTTAACAACAGGAGGGCCTTCTTCCAGCCGCGGAGGTCCCCTGGAGTAGCCAGATGAGAGTTTCACATTCAAGTGGTAATTGTTTTGCATAGTCCTCTCGCTTGGCTACGCAGTCAAAGCACAGCAATTGCGTAAGAAGTTGCTTTGTAAAGCCTGTGCTCCTAATTTGCCTGCCGTGTCTTCCCACAGCTATACTTTAAATCACTGCCTATGGGGACAGAGCTGTGACAGAGCATCAGCATTTTCTAAATGTAAAAAGATACAGAAGTCCAGACCATTTCACAGCAGTGCCTCTTTCCGTCACTTAGAGAACCCAAGTAAATGTAATCCAATTTGCTCTCTTCACTTGAAAGAAAGGTAATTTTTATCTGCATTTGAGTATCTAATTGAGCCTATCTATCTAATAGGTAGGTATTATCTAATCCAGCCTATATCACACTGCAATTTCTGCCTCATTGAGAAACTTAACACTAAGAAACTTAACTAAAAACCAGACAAAGAACAATAGTCAATAGAGAAATAACTACTCGTTCCAATAGCACATATTTGTGTATAAACTCTGAATTGTATTCAAATTAATGAATAATCCAGTGTGTTAACTAGCAGACATCTGAACAAGACAAGCAAAAGAATATAGGAATTTATTCCTGCAAATAAGGAAATTAAGGTTGTTCAGTGAAGTATTCTGACCATTTTATTTCTACTTAACCGACCTTAAGGATTAAAACATTTTTGCATTAAATACATTGCCTAGGTCAAGAACTTCAGTTAAATTATTTTATTTTTCCCAAACCTGCTGGCTTTCTTCTCAGTATTGTTAAAAAAACTTGTATTTTCATTTGAAAGCTTTTCTTATATACGCACACTAACATTACATGCATTAATTAGCTTTTGCTTAACAGATGTCAGGATTGATAGTCTGCAAGCCAAGGTTTATTCCTTCTGTTGATTGTCATTTTTTGTTGGTGGTTTTGGTTTTGTTTTTACATTTTATGTTTTATACACTTATCTCATGCAGCTAGCACAAGTCATGGAAAGATTCTGTCACTGCAGCGTAAGAGCATCTTGGATACTGGCTGCCTATTCGCAATTAAAAATCTCGTAATTCTCTCTCCTACCAACATAATTAACTTGACCTTAAAACCTTTCTGATAATCAGTCTCAAATCACTAATTTTAATTTCTTATTTGTATTATGTATTATTGTACATTATGCATATATATATTTTATTAGACCTCAGGTACCTGGTGAAAATACACTTTTGCATTATCGAAGACAAGTGAGTGTTCCACAGAGGTGCCAGCGTGGTACTTTATCTCCTCAAGCTACCTATTGTACAGAATTAGAAACAGTTTCTTACATTTGACAGCAACTCCCCCCC
>NW_010547157.1:6371-7856 GCF_000687285.1 Phaethon lepturus
AAAAATGCAAGTGGATATGTCATTGATTGTCTTAGATTTCTTTCCAGGAGAAACCCCTTCTCTCTCCTGGTAGGCAGGTCTCACTAAGGAAATGCAGGAGCACAAACTCTGCCATCTCACAGACAGACATGCTTTGGCATGAATGGCTCAGAAGATGGACCTTTACTTTTTCCAGTGTCTAACAGGTTTATGACCATCTACTCAGAAAGGAACTTCAGCCATCATGTCTCCATTCAGGTCTGCCCTTCAATTGCTTCAATTGCTTTCAACGTAAAGTAGCGCTGCTGAATTGCAATAAAAGATTGCCAACGTTCACCAGGATTTTACTGTCATGTTGATGCCTAAGTACAGGACAAGCAAGTTTACCTATTGTGCTTAATATTAACATAGAAGGATGCCATATTTTTCTTAACTACAGCTTAATTTTGATAGTTCCTTCAAGCTACCATGATACGCCCATTTATCCAGTGCTAACCCCTGGCCAGGAATATGTCTGTAATCTTAGCCAATAATTTTAGTGTACTTGTCAATATTTAGCCATTATCCCTACTCCTTCAGCAGAATCCTCCTCAGGGGTTACGTGTGCAGGATGGCAGCAATAAACATTCAGCCCTGCAGGACTTCAGCTCTTCTGAGATGTAACACAAGGAAATGAAAAGGAGAAAAAGTCAGTAATTTGCAACTCTGAGAATCGACACCTCCTACCAAAGATCTTCAGACCTGGAATACCTATTTCTCCTCAACATGGATGTGTGACAGACAAGCAGTGAAAGGTGCTTTTGTCATCACTACAGAGTGCTTTTTATGCTGAATATTGTTTACCATCATTCATGTAATTTTTGCAAAGAAAACAAGTTTCCCACAGAACTATCCACACTGCCATCTAGTGCAAAGAGCTGCTTAAAAAAAAAAAAAGAAAAGAAAAAGATGAAACTGCTAGTTTTAAGGGAGAAGGTTGTCCGTGTGTTTTTCCCATAAATAGCAGGCAAAGGAGGTAAGAATTACAAAATTCTCCTCTTCTTTCCTTTTCAATGGCCAACACAGGTTATCTCCTGCTGTTGTAACTGCAGACTACAACACCCAAAAGAGCCAAGATGAGGGCTGGGAAGAAAGAGTTGTTCCCAAACAGAAATGTGAGTTTATTATTAAATCAGGTATTGGGAACAGAAGAAGTTTTTCTGCTCCCTTTTTAATAAGCACATCAATTATACAGAAACCAGGGTGTGTCTGGGAACCTAATGAAATGCATCCAGCAAGTGTCAGCCCACGGGGAAAACACGCAGCCTCACCCCAACAGGGTGGCAGATGTTACGACAAAATTATTATTTGCTTTTTACACTAATCATTACGCTACGTCTGAAGCCAAAGCACCGCTGACAGCAACAGTAGTTGCTGTCAGAAGTAAACCACACAGGACGAGGGTTACGCAGCTGCTACGTGGAAGAACTCAATGCTGGGGCACGGCCGCGGCTGCTTCCCGCAGCG
>NW_010547157.1:7887-13272 GCF_000687285.1 Phaethon lepturus
GCCGCGGCGCCTCCCCCCGTGTGTTGGCGAGCCACTGCTGCTGAGGGGACAGAGGGACAGGAACGAGCGGCCAAGGCAGCGAGAGGGACCACGGGCCGCTTTCTGCCCCAGCTACCTGCCAAGGCGGGTCAGAGCAGGTCACTCGTGCCCCACGCCCTGCCCGCGGCGTCATCGCGGGATGCTGAGGGTCCGCACCAGCTCGTTGGCCCCCTTCTGGGCAGCAGGATGAGCAAGGAAATCATATTGGCAACTAGGTACTGAGTCCAGCTGTTTGAAGCATCGCTGTCTAGTACCCCAGAAAAGTGCATCTTTTTAGTATGGGCTGTTTCCTAACCCAGAGATTTTCACGTCTCTAATGTTTAGCACACCCCTCACAGGGTTAAGTGTGGAGGCCTGCCTCCGTCCAGAGATGGGGAAGACGCAGCTCCTCCCAAGAACAGGAGTCAAAACTTCCAGTAAATGCTCTAACTCACCCCCTGCTTCCCCCCATCAACTCATAAAGGGAAAATAATGAAACCCATCTCTCCGATTAACTGCCCAAGTTACATGATGTTAATATCTCATGATGGTCTGCACTTCACTTGCGGTATAGCAGTGCCTTTGCAGGGCACCCGGAAGCATCCAGTTTTTAGCAGCTTTGAGTTTTTCTAGATGAAAAGCAGGAAAAAAAATGTGCGCGAAGTGTAACACTCTCCTGCAGTAAGGCTTCTCAAAGAGATGCCTGTAACAGTGAAAAAAAATCCTTAAATCAGCAGCCTGCTCACTGTCATTTTTATTGCTTATTATGCCCTGGATTAGTCATCAAAATTAAACCAGAAGATCTGGTGTCCAACTAAGCCTCCCTACCCACAGCTCTCAGGCAGGACGCCTGCACAGTTACTTTGCTCAGCACCCCTGTGAGAAGAAGAAGAGTGGTTTTCCTACTAGGAAAAGATGACTCTCCTCAGAACCAGTCTTCTGCATGAGTTTCCTTTCACCCTGGGGGCTGAGACGTTGAGAGCAGCGATCCAGTGATGCTCACTCTCTCAGCAGCGACCCAGAAGAGAATGGAAAGTTCTTTGGTTTTGTTGCAAAGAAACAGGTTCCACTAATTTACAAGAAACATACAGGTGTGGAGTCTAAAGCTTTTTTAAAAGAACAAACACTTTGCTACTGGCACAAGCTGAAGAAGATCATTGTGTTGCATCTTCCCCTCTGCATTCTGATCAATTGCTAGAGGTTTTCTGTGTTGTGTCCTAAAAACCCTTGAAGGGGAAAAAAAAAAAGCCCAGGAGCCCACGTACCTTCCCACACCACAGAAAGTGGTTGCTTTCTGTGCCACTTAGCTCACCTGCACTGCTAAACAGCCCCAAGAGGCTAGATCAGCAACCGGTGGACATGCCCCTGTCTGGCCCCTTTCTTTCAAGTGGCCTTACAAAGCTTTTTTTGCTTTGTAATAGGAAGGAGTTCACATCAGGGGAGTGGATGGCGCCGCAGAGAAAAGTAAACAAGTCCATGGCACGGAGAGGTACCTGGTAAATCCAGTCGCTTTTGTGACCGGCAGACCAAGACTTGCTGCGTGTGGCCAAGGCAGCAGTCACTTCTATCTACCCTTCTGCTGTCCTTCAGCAACAGAAAAGCTTAGTCTAAAACTGAATAGATCAGATCCATTAACTACAGTTGAGCCTTTATCTAAAAATCAGAAAAAGACACCTTTCCCAACTTAGCAAAAAGGGAGGAGGAGGCTAATGACCCACTCTGGAAGACATCATGGTAAGATGACAGCGTTAGCCTCCCAAAAGCAGCCACCACCCATTGTGCCAGTGTCAGATCCAGGGGCCTTGGTGGTCATCTCTTATAGCCTCTCTCACAGTCACCCCAGTCAGCTGGTACCATGAATTTAGGATTACCTTTATGGGCAGCTCTACTCTGCTATACCTGGGTCCAGGCTAGCTGCAGCCCAACAGTGGCCACCTAGTCACAACCCAGAGGGACAGTACTGGGTCACTCAGAACCAAGGACACCCCTCAGTAACATTTTACCCTGCCAACAGGTCCTACTGAAAAGGTGATCAGCCATAAAGCTGTCAGGGAGAGAAGCAGTCTTTTGGTCTGGGAGGAAGGAGGGCTTGGCAACTCCTTGGCCAGCTCACCACATTGGCAATTCAGGTCTCACCATTTGAAGGCAGAGCTGATGAGTAGCAACACTGATGATATCATGACAATTAAGAGACCAAACCTGAGCGGCAAGGAAGGAGAGGAATTTCACTGGCAGAGATTAATGTTTCCTCCTCTCTCACACTAAAACAATGACTATCAAACAGTATGAAAAAAGCAGCAAGTCTTGTTAAATATGTAAAACCCCTCATCTTTGCTAATGTATGCACAAACAGAACAGGATATACTTGATTCCTGCTCTCCTCCTCCTTGTTCAGGGCTGGAAATACTGAAAAGACTTCAAAATGGAAGACAAAAGAAATACATTTAAAAGTTCCATGGTTGTATTTTTATCAGTTTAACAACAAGACTCTGGCAACAGCGAAGGAAGACCAGGTAGTATTCACCAATCAACCCAAGACTGGGCAGGAAGGAGAAATTCTGTACAATAAATATGAACACCACTCCCCATTTTTTTTTTTTAATTTTATTTTAAACTTCAGGGTTTTTTTTAATTATGGTTTGAGGTTTTTTACTGGTGCATCTGAGGGAAAAATGCAACTTTCATTAATAAAAAGGCATATTAAATGTGTGGCTTGAAAACTATGAATAGGAAACAAATGTCTCCCAAGTTTGCAAAAACCAGGGGATGTCAGGCAGGATAAAAAATAGAAAGTAAAAATGAGGTGCATTCACACAACATAAGTAATCCATGAAAATCCTTGCCACGGGATGTTGACTGTGCTAAAAGTCTACATGTATTTAAAAAACCTAGATGGAATAAAAATACAACACATTCATCCACCAAGGACTACTGAAACAAAGGAAGTACCTGTGGCTTGAGAAGGCTCTGGACCACAAACTGTTGGAGGTTGATGGTATATTCTGCGAATGCATTATGTGCCTGCCCTGTTCTTATGTTATATTCCCCGGGCACTTTCCTCTGGTCACCGCCAGAGAACATACTGAACCCTGTGGACCTTGACCTGATCCAGTGCAGGCACATCTGCATAAATAAAACAGAATGAAATGACAGAGGGAAAGCACCACTTCAGACCATTTCTTCCACTAGAAGCAGCATTAATAGAACTGGTTTGAAGTGGCTGTGTTATTTTTAAGTATTCAACCTCATCTTTTTATGGACAAATGCATGCTAAAGTCCGCAACTCTAGAAAGAGCCTAAGGATAGTGTAGAGAGCTTGCACTTCTCTCAAAGCTTTCCAGACAGCTGGCTTTCTGGTTTTCTTCTTTTAAAATCAACACTTTGCATTTCCAAGTCATTTGGAATGACATTTCAAAGGATGTGCAAGCTCTGTATCCTATCTCCACAGGCACATGCCAAAACCTATCCAGAACTGCTAACTAAATTTCAAAGGTATGGAAATATTTGACTAGCTCTCTGTCAGGTTGTGCGAGAGTGCCCACAGACAGAACTTGTTTGTGGGGGGGTTGTTCGTCTACAAATAGGGCGTTTTGCTAAGGAATGTCTAATGCAAGCTACACATTTATTGAGTGAAGCCTAGCAAATCTAGGAGAAAAAAGGTCCTTTTCACACCCACAGCATGTTGTGCTGAAAATCTGTTCTTCTTGGAGAGGAAAATTTGCTCACCTTTCTAATTAGCATGATTTATTTATATACACAACATGTTATGAAAAACAGTGTTTGCAAACGAGGCCATCCTGTTGAACAGAGGGAGAGAACATCCTTCAGGGCATACTCATGCAGATTTACAGAGATATTACCTGATAGCTTAGTCCTAAAGCAGCCTGGCTCTTGAGAAAAACAGAGGTGCTTGCTGCCAAACTGCTGCGGCTGCTCACCCCTGTGACTGTTACAGAGACTCCTGGGAACCTCTCGAGGTTGCTTTGTTTATTCTTGGATTTTCTTCCTCACTTTAACTTGTATATCTTGGTGATTACTCCATGCAGCACCTTCTTCTGTTGAGCTACCTACTGCACGCACCAGGACTTTTGGTGAGGGAAGGGCAGAGCACTGAAAGGAACGCCAAGCCTCTTCAGCTGTTTTCTACCCTGAGTATTTTAACATTTAAAAAGCAAGGACTTTTAATGTATTTCTTAAAAGGCTGTTCACATGGGTTTACGAGGTGTAAAGCACGAATCCCAGACTGCATCACCTTCCATCCGCTGAAACGCCCACGGCCCCACAGCAGAAGCCCGCTGGGTCAGGGAGGCACAACAGCCCTCTGACCCACGGTGGTTGCTACGCACAGCCCTCTCTGGAGACATGTCACAAGCCCTCTGGGGACCCCGGGCTGCTCGTTTCTCACGGGGGCCCCAGAGGCAGCTGTTCAGCTGCCCACAGTTCAGCTCCGCAGGCATCAGGCAGCAGACCTGGATGGGCAGCGGGGGATTCTCATCCCAACACCAGTTGTGTCCTTGTCGCACATGCCGCAGGCGAGTATCTGAGTTCCAGTAACTGCATGTACAGCACAAGCTTACGAAAGCCGACTGCTCACCTGCCTGCCCAGGTTGCCCCTTGTGGTTTCAGTGCTAGGAGGCAGGGAGGCCAGCAGGAGACTTCGAGTAATGAGTCACGTCCAAGTCCTCAGACTAATTATTGAAGCCAATGCAGAATGACTTGTACCGTATTAACACTGTGCAATTCTAACAGTTGGTTGTTTTGGTTGGGTTTTTTCGTTTGGTGTGGTGTTTTTTTTTTTTTTTTTTTTGTTTTACACAATTCAACACAGTCTAGACTAAGAACAATCCTATTTCCACAAGGGTCAAAACTCTGGCAGTCACGTGCAGCATCTGATAGCTAACAGATCGGTTCACATGGAGCATCTTACTTCAAGGCTATACTTCTTCCCTGAATTCATTCAGCACATTTTGGGAAGACTGACTAGGGACGCTGCACCCTGTAAAACTGACCCTGCTGGAAGTGTGGGCAACACTGGAGGAACAGAAGGGAGCGTGCACGGAGCACCCCTGGGCTAACACCGCATTGAGAGGATATTGCTGAGCGCAACAACATAGGTAATGCTTCAAAGGAGTCCGGGTGGCCTGTGGAGGGACCATGAATTGCTACATTCATAAAGATGTGGTGCTTAACAGAAAGTACCACACAGCAATAAGAAAAACCCACGCTTCCTCTCGCTGGGTTTCCAGACTCACTCTGCAGGCAAGCACAGAAGGGGACTTGAGGGTGACAGAGCATTCAAAGTGTCTACCAGTGAATGGCTGTCATGCTCGTTCCAGGCACGCCTTTGTCTGGAGCCCTGAAGGCAGC
>NW_010547157.1:13303-27953 GCF_000687285.1 Phaethon lepturus
TTGAAGTCGATTGAGGGTGCCAGCCCTGCTACAGAGCAGTTGTGCTAGCAAGGGCGCTGTGTAACTCCAGGGATGACTGCAGCAGCAGGCTGGGATCCAGCCCGCAGGGGTGCTCCCAGGCTGAGGGCAAGTACCACAGCGTACCTCTGACTTCCTTCTAGTTCCAGGCCGTAAGCCTCACTGGTCCATAAATAAATGCCAAGGTCCACCCACTCCCCGCTCCTCTTAGCAAGAACATTTTTGGCAGTGCTGATATGGATGGCTCAGAAGCCCTGGGAACTGTCCCACCACCTACCTATCACTGCCTTTTCAGCGTGAAGTGAACTATGCTTCTGAAACCCTACAGCCAAGTTTCAAAAGTCATGACTATTTTGTAAGCAAGTTCCGCTTTATGCATAAATACCAGAAGACAATAGAAAGACTGACAAAATTCATCAAGAAGCCACTATAGACACTAGAGACACTGCTTCAATGCGACATATAACCTTCTCATTACTCAAAACTCGGACACACAAATATATGCAAAGCGCAGTACAAAAAAAAGGTACAAGGAGATTTCTCTGATATCTCTCATTGCTGTCATCTAAAACATAGAATGGCACCATCAAGATAACTCTCTTTATTAAGGACAAAGTCTGCAGTAAACACAGAAGAAACCATGAGTTTCAACTCGGCCAAGTATGTTAAAGGTGCCAAATTGTCTTCCCTGTTTAGACAGTTTAGACTAATTTGCCCATGATCACTGTGTGCCTAAGGTCTTTGTTTCCCTCATACGTTACATGTACCTGGTGACAGTACTAGTAGTAGTACCCCAGTTTGGCGGGGGTAGAGTTAATTTTGTTCACAGAAGCTAGTATGGGGCTATGTTTTGGATCTGTGCTAAAAACAGTGTTGATAACACAGGGATGTTTTTGTTACTGCTGAGCAGTGCTTGCGCAGAGCCAAGGCCTTTTCTGCTGCTCACCCCACGTCACCAGCAAGTAGGCTGGGGGTGCACAAGAAGCTGGGAGGGGACACAGCCAGGACAGCTGACCCCAGCTGACCAAAGGTATATCCCGTACCATACAATGTCACACTCAGCATAGAAAGCTGGGGGAAAGAAGAAGGAAGGGGAGCATGTTTGGAGTGATGGCATTTGTCTTCCCAAGTAACTGGTACGTGTGATGGGGCCCTGCTTCCCTGGAGATGGCTGAACACCTGCCTGCCCATGGGAAGCGGTGAGTGAATTCCTTGTTTTGCTTTGCTTGTGTGCGTGGCTTTTGCTTTACCTGTTAAGCTGTCTTCATCTCAAGCCATGAGTTTTCTCACTTACACTTTTCCGATTCTCTCCCCGATCCCACCGGGGGGAGTGAGCGAGCAGCTCTGTGGGGCTTAGTTGCTGGCTGGGGTTAGACCATGACAGACACTGTTGGAATGAACACTAAATTCTCATAACAAAAGAACACTCCACCAGTGGAGTCGATTACTAACCTGCAATGACTGAAGCTGTAAGCAAACTCTTGCTATACTTCCATATACCCTATGTGGAGTATCAAATAAGGACAGAGTACAGAAGCTGCCTCTCAGAAATTAAACCATTTTGGCAGTGCTACATGAGAACGTGCATCTGTATGTACTGTCACAGAAGACATATGGGGAATCATGTATACCAGATCCAGTATAAAATTTGTATGTTTGCTGAAATAAAAACGCATACTGCCTCTTGGTAAGGCACCAAAACCCACAATAAATCACACTATTCCTTGTCTCTACTTTGCCACCAGTACGTAATTCTCAGGATCTCAGTTTCTTTAAAGCTCACCTCCCCTCTTACAGAAAACCCCACACCAGCAGCCCTACCTTCCTTCAGAGACATTTGATACAAATGGCCAAAAAGGAAAAAAGTCCCGATTTCCTCTGAAACTTGTTCCTTCAAGAAGTGTGCCCTGTGCACAGGCGTCTGCCTTGCTAGGAAAGGCACCATCTCCGCTATCCTGGGCAACACAGGAGAGCAGAGCCGACGGCAAGGAGTGCCCTCGCAGGGGGCCAGCAGCGGAGGAATGGCCAACACCCACCTCGCCACCACTTTCAGGTAGCTGTAGAGAGCAATAAGGCCTCTCCTCAGCCTCCTCTTCTCCAGACTGAACCACTCCCGTTCCCTCAGCCGCTCCTCATAAGACTTGATGACCTCTGCTCATCTCACCACCAGCTGCTGAAAGGAGAGGTCTTTCCAACCCCACTGCTCGGCCCAGATCCGCCTGCTCCCTCGGTGCCTCGCTGTTCACCCATCACACAGATGGGCAGCTAGAAAACGTTGAGTTTTCTTCCCCTGTAGTGCTGGGTTTATGCCCATTTAGTTCCCTGACCCAGCTCACGCGCAGGCAGGCAGATGGGCTGGTGTGCTGGCATGCAGGGAGGTCAAACCCTCCCTGGGGAGAGTTTAATCCAAATTAAATCCCAGAGGCAGAAACAGGGTGCCCCTCTTCAATGGCCAGATCTTCCCCCCGGCTCTTCCTTGTGCCTACTCTCAAGATGGCAGTGAGGAACTAGAAGGACACTTGTGCCCTTCCTCCTCCCACTGTGTCTCCCCCCAAAAAAGCTTTGTTTGTCCTGCTTGCAAAACACGGTCAAGGCAAGTCAATGCTTCCAAGGCTTCTCCTTGGGCTCCCACAGGCATACAGTCTGTGCGGGGCCTGTAAGAGACGGAAACGAGGCCCGTGGCTGCGCCGTATCGCCGCAGCCTCAGGGAGCGCGGGACTATCGCGCACAGCCTTGGCCTCGCGCCCCTCTCCCACAAACCTTCGGAGCAGCACCCGTGCCTGCGCCCACAGCCGTGCTCGCTTTGCGTGGAGGACAGCATCTGAAAGTTAGACCAACTGTCACGGACCCAGTGCATGTGGTAATTAATCACATTACGTGAACCGCAATCATGATTCTCCAGGATTAATTGCCCAAGGAACGGAAAGGGACGGATTAGTCCGCTCAGTGGTTGCTCCAGCATGTCTGCACGTTCACAAGCGTGGATATCGCCTGCTGCTTTTTGAAGAGGGCTTCCTCATTTCTGCACCACCAAATTTTAATTTAAAGAGCAAACACGCAAGCAGCTTGAATCCTGCAGCAGCCTGGCTCCACTTCGGAAGGAGTCACAGCCCCCACCGGTGCTCCTGTTACCTTTTCAGCTGCTTACGACAACTACGCTTTTCGTAACGAAATGGCACAGTCACTTCCCAGCGCCTTGTAACAGACAGCGATGCCATCGCCAGTCAATCTGTAACCCCCCTCGTAGAGCCCGAGGCAGAGAACAGTTTGTAAACAACAGAAGCAAGCGAAGACAGGGCAGCATTTGCAGTGCAGTTCAGGGTACCAAAAGCTGCCAGCTTTTGAGAACGCCTGAATTTACGGCCTCCCTCTTCATTTGTTCCGACTGCGTGACAGGACGCGCACACAGCGAACGCCTGTTACAGTGAGTCTGCGCGTCGCTTGTGACGTACGTACCGTAAGCGAGAGCCACCTAATGGACGCTGCTGGCTCCGTCCGCCCCAGCACAGGTCTCAGCCTCGGAATAATCTTCTTCTGTCACGGGGTTCCTGGCTTTCGGAACCCTGACCCCAAACCCTCCTGAATTCCACCACGATTTGGGAAAATGGACTGGCAGAGAGTCTTCATTTACTGGTCTTTTTTGTCGCTTCAGCGACAAAAGCATGCCAATAGCTTGCTTGGCAAAAGAAAAAATTATTTTCTTTCTAATCATGCACATTTTTATATGCAGAGTGTTAGGGTCAAGAACAAAATAATCCCTGGCTTCCCAAGAGAGGAGGGAAGGCTATCCAAATTAGGGTATATTAGTGCCTTTAGGAATTTGATTAGGGTATATTAATGGTACCCTAGGCAGAAGTGCCTGAAAAACCTCTGCAGGGATTCTAACTTTTCCTGATCACACAGGAGGAAAGAAGGTCACAGGTGCCAGAGATTAACAGTAGTCAGATGAAAACAGCTTTTAATGGTTGCCACAAGTGAACAAAAGAATGAACCCATGATCTTGGACATGCCTGAAGGTCTTCTCTCTATGAGACTGTGTTTATGGACTGAAGCACGAACAACTACTGCCTCCTAAAATGAAACAGAATAATTTTAGATTTCACTCTCCATTGCCTAAGAATTAAATTGGCTTTTGCAACTGCAGACTGAAACCCAGCATGCAGCATTTCCCTGAATTCCTCTGTGTGAACACCATCACAGCGAACATCAACACAGAAAACAATTAAGATAAATTACCATTGCCATGCAGTTCTGTCCCACTTCTCACGCAGGTTCTCACTTTGGGTCTTACTCAATTGATTCATTTCACTAACGCAGTAGAAATCTTTATTTTGTCAGGTCAGTTTTCTGCTGACCAGCACACCACGTTGGCATTGCTTGCTTCCCAAACCATGCAGTTCTCCTTCCCTCCTTGTCTCTCCGGGGAGCAACTCTCCAGCCTTGACGCAAACTGGGCAACTTCTCCAGCTGACCACGAACCTGCTGAAGGGGAGTCTGCTGTAACCAGAATTCACGCACACGCCTTCTCCCTTGTCCCTAACGAGGAGTTTTTTCTAGTATTCCCCTCTGCCTGTGATACCCCGCCCCGACTTTGCTCCTTCTAAAAATCACACTGCAAAGCAAACAAGCATTTCCTGCACCAAACCCCTGCACTCAGCAACAGCAATACCTGCTCTGTCCAAAACCACGACTCTAAACATATGCTAAATATTTAACAGGGAAAACACGGCCATTTTAGTTTTTAAACCCAGCACTAAAGACAGGTGTTGTTTTATAACCTCGGTAACTACGAGGTGGTCAGTAGGGTAGGATATACAACTGCTAGGTCTTGTCAATAAGTTCGAGAACACAAAATAGCCTTGCAAGAATCCTGAATCCGCTAAGGTACTGTCACCCGAGGTCACTCACCCCGCTACCCACCGAAAAGCTCGCAACCAAGGCTGACCCCCGAGGTCAGTGCTCCCTCGTCTTTGCGGCACGCCTGGCTGAAGGCGCTCATCAACACCCCGCACGAAGCCGTGGGGGGACGACTCCACGCGTGACCAATGCAGCAGAAATTTTGCTAAACGCTAATGCCAGGTGCTTGCTTAAAATCCGCATCTATTGCGTTCCTGCACCTGTTTCGTGGTACAGCATGCTAAGAGGCACGGGGTACAAACACAGCCCTGTGAATGACAGCTCCTTTTAACTTTCAGTCCACTTTACAGCCGCCCCTTCTCCCTGCTCTACAGGGAACACTGGCAAAATATCATGCAGTATCAGTAGCAATATTCATGATAACATAGCTATCGAATCAGAAAGTCTTTCCAGAGCACTGAGTGGGGAACATACAAGGAAGACAGAGAGATTATAGAATATACAGAAAAGAGAAGAAAAATTTAAGGAACATAAAAAAAAAAGCCTTTTTACACCCCCCCCCCCTTTTTTTTTAACCTAAATTCTCTCATGAGGAGGCAGGAGCCATCTGCAGCAAAACAACAAATAAAATCCACTGCAAAGTTCTGGTGTTCTCAATGAAGCTTTTTGCTTTCCCGAAGTTATTAATTCCTCTAGTCCAACCATTGATATTCATCGAGGTTTACAAAGACAAAACAGCTGTAGGCTGTACAGGTTAACTGAGTATCAGCACATTCCCTACTATAAACTATTTTTAACCACATCATTACTACAAAGAAACTCTCATAACTTAGACTTGGGATTTAAAAACTAGGGACAAACTGGACAGCTTTCATAATTTTAAACATTTTTGTCTTTTTTTTTTTTTCAATTGCTCCCTGATCAGACAGCTGTTCCCTGTCTGAGGAGGTATCTTCTCCACTGCTAGTAACTCATACAAAAAGACAAGGTCATCTCTGTTTCACTATAACTTTTTTTTTAAACTTATTGTGAGCTGCTTTTTATGCCTCAGTAAAAAAATAAACCTGTTTCTCCTGCTTTGTCTGAGAATTGTTCCACACAGCAAGGGGCAGGGAAAAACACCATTAAATAAACCTTGACCAGAAGTGCAGGGGGAAGTGGGGAAGTTACCCCCTAGGCACAGAGTGATAGTGCACCACTGGGAACTACTTTTGACTTTGTTTTTTCCCCAAAAATTACTGGAATGGGAGATTAATAGACTGTGACTTATTTCATGTTTATTGGGATTAAAATGCTACACAGATTTTTAACTTTCAGATCCTTAATCTCTCTTCTCAGTCTCTTTACAAGCTTGTTGCTGCTGAAATACGCAGTGTGTTCAATCTTCTATTTCAAGTCCTGTAAGAAAAAGTAGAAACTATCCCCATGCTTCCACAGGGATGGTTTTCCACAATGATCCTTACACCATCACAAGCCTTGCACTGTATCATAGAAGTCTTCACAAGTGGAATAGTATTGTGGCTCGCCATCTTCTCTGAAGTCCTGTTATCTCCTTCACACCTGTCTTCCCTTTTTATAGGCTCTCACGTTGTCTTTTTATGTGGTCCTGTCTGTATATTCATTACTCCTATAAGAAGGGCTCATGCATTTAGAGATGCAGGTTCAGAGTGCAGAGTTCTGTGGATAACAGCTGCTGTCGTCAGCACGTATCTGACTTAAATGAATTATCTGTACCATCACTCTCAGAGAGCCTTTTCAGAAGTGCCCTACCCAAGAACAGAAGATTTTGTAGTACTATATTAGGCAACCCTTAATCACCTACACAAGAGGAAGCGTGAAATTCAACCTCTGAAGCTCTTTACAGCTAAAATAATGCTTATGATATTCCCTTCAACATCTGGGCTTTAGAGCTTTTGTTGCTCAATATATTAGCAATCTTGAAATTAAAAAACAATTACCCATCTCTAAAGCACATGCACAAATCTTTACATAATTAGTATTTAAGTCTTTTTATGTGTTCAAAAAGGGGTGTGCAGGCAGGTTAGCACCACAGATAATGCTGGGCTAGCATGAGTTAAACAGATACTCTTCTTCTGAGGGGCAAACCTGATATGGAAGAGGTGCTCAAGGCTGCAGAGTTAACCAGCAGAAGAAAGCTCCTTTTCCTTTCCTAACTCCTTCCGACCACCGTTCATTGCCCACGCATGTCCCCAAGTTCTTCTGTGTTTGTAAGACTCCTTTGCCTTCATAATTCCTTGAACTTCTGAGCACTTCTTTTCCTAGGTACCTAAAGAGAAAACTGATTTCCAACACAGTCCAAACAATTACTGAGTGACCACCGATAGATCATAAATTGTTTCAGATACCTAGCAAAGGACACAACGCCTCAGTAACCCATCTTCCTTTTTAACATAAAGAAAAACTGCTTGCGCTGTCCAAAAGGAGATTTAAATTTTAAATAAATTACTGATTCTTATTTCTATGCATTTTCAATTAAAAGCCAAGCCCAGTTAACCAACCTCAGCCAAGCCATGCTATTATGCATTTAAACCTATGCTTACCTGCTTAGTCTTATCTCAGCCACGACTAAAAGGAATTTTACAGGCACCTTAAAATGCACAGCCAAAAGTTAAATATAGACACATAAAATAATGAGATGCATATTTCTGCCGCAAAGTTACACTAAACGAGCCAAACTCCTCCCTGAATAGAAATCCCATCAATTACTGACTTTGAAAGGCAGTCTCCTGGCTTCTCTATTTCTCTTTAAAACATCAAGAATTCTGCTGAAATACACCTTTTTTCCCCCTCTTTCAAGCAGAGGGAAGTTGGTACTTTATTTTATGCTACAGAATTTGGAGCAAAACGAAGGGAGCAGTTAACTTGAAGTGATGTGAAAGAGAAACAAGTTTGGGATGGTAGCATTACTCACAAATGAAGGGTAACCTGGCAGAAAACACCTTCCCCTCTTTCCTACAATTTTTAATTTGGTCAGAATAAGTAATCCTTGGTGGAGGACAGATTTAAAATGACCTGTCTTGCCACACTTTCAAAGTTGGTACGGGAACTCTTTTACCCTTTGGGAACTACGGACACATTCCAGCAACTCTGAAAATGGATTTTCCACTGACCCTTTTAAAGTTACTCTGAAGTTTAAAAATTGGTTAAAAAATGCAACATTACCCGTTTACCTCTCAGAGAACTAACTTTGAGGTTTTTCAGGAGTATTTCAGGCACAGTAGCTATTAGCCTTTCAGCAAAGTCCATGACACATTTTCCTTTTACACCCTGAGGACTTACAGCTACCTTCAGCTACAACATCTCTTAAACGCCTGTGCCTAAACCTGTCTCACACACTTGTGACATTGCTCGTACCTGAACCTTCACGCTGATCTTTGGGAAGCTTTCCCTCCATCCTTCTTTATCGGGGGGATAACTTATCCTTCCTGATGCATCTCTGTGGAGGCAGCTGCGGTACCTCATCAGCTCCCACTGTGTGGAAGCAAGGCAGAAAAAGATGTCAAAACACTTGAGGCCAAGGCAAAGAAGAGAAAGCTGGAACAAAACCTGCTGAAGTCACTTGTGGTTTCACTCCAAAGTCAACCACGGGCTCCATGCAGAGTTGGTGACTCCTAAGAAGTTGTACTGATCTCAGAACTATTGCAGGGGGGAAATTCCTCGAGTTTAAGATACATAAGGCCTATCATTCATGATGCCCCCTTAAAACGCAGTTCTCCAGCCTATTCTGTATTTTTAACCTCACCTTCCATCATCACTTTTCCTACAGGCACACTACAGAAAGCTTTCAGGAATACAATCTGTCTAGCACAAAATAAATAGAAAAATACAAGCAAAGCAATATAAACAAGATTCTACATTTTTATAGCACAGTATTTCTGGTGCACAAGAATATCCTGCATTAAACGAGAAGAAAGGGTGAGGAGCCTTGACAAAGAGTTTAGGATCATGCTGGATCCAAACCTTATTTACTCCATTTTCCATTTCAAAGCAAACTTCAGCACTAAAATCCAGATCATGTTCCAGATACTTGAAGCTTGGAGTGAGGCAACAGAACTGCTTATTCAATTATTTTGTAATTAGTTGGAGGCACAACCATTTTCCCAAACAACATAGCTCAGTTTCTACCAACCCAGCAATTCTTCTGACATTTCTAACCACGTCTGTTTATACTGCACACAGCTTAGCCATGTTTGCACTGATGCACACTGGGAAAATCCATGCAGCCATCCCTGAGCACCCTCATTAAGAGCAGCATGGAAGGGAGGAGGAAGGGGGGAAGAGGAGGAGAAGAACAGGAAAGCTCCCTCAGGCTATGTGTACTGTAGATAGCAGATGGGTAACGTGCCTTGGCACACTACATTTCATGGAAACTGCAGGAGAGTTGCCAGCCAAAATGGTTGCTGGGAGAAGAGGGTTAAAAAAGTGGTTTGCCTTCTGGAAAAAAAAAAAAAAAAAAAAAAAAGAACGGACTCACCAACTTCATTGTGGAAAGATAATCAATAGAGGCCTCTAGAAGGACAAAACAGGATTAGTTATCATCGTTACAGACATTAGGCAAGGACATAGCTCTACTTAAAGCAAGTTTTGCAGAAAATTCATTCCTTTTATAGCTGAAAGTTAGTTTGCGTTGGGTATCTAGTGAATCCATTAAATGACCTCATTAAGAATCAGTTTCTGTCATTGCAGAACCCCTCAGAGCAGGTGACAGCATTGTTATCAATGGTAACTTCCTAAAATCAGCATGTCATTAATTACCCTCCCCATCTTTTTAAAATTAGTGGCAGGCAATATCATGCAACAACAAAAAGGAGAAGAAAAAAGATCTTGTCCACAACGATGTAGCCGTGTTGCGCAGGATGAGCATGTCCTGCAACCCAGCCGGCAGAACCGGTGCCGTGGGCAGGCTGGACTACGTTCTGCCATAAGCACTAGTCCCACCCAAGGCCTTGGCTGGCCATGAGGCAACGGGCTGCAGATCTCAACGGTGAGGTAATCCGAGCACAAGGCATCTGCGTTACAACCAAGACAGGTTTTGCAGCACTGATCAAACCTGGAAGAGGCTGCTGAAGTTTGTCCCACCCAAATAAGCTTTATGCATCCTTTTGTACCAAGAGAAGGGAGAATGGAAAGAAGAGGAGGGTTTTTTTTCCCCCCTTGTAATAGGTCAGGCTGCAACCTGCCCTAGGCAAAGCACTTGGCTTTACACCTGGGTGGGGATGGATGTGACCACACACGTTTTAGCCTCCTGCCCCATGCTTTGAAAAAGAGAATATTTTAGGCAGTACATTTAAAAATAATCAAAGGGTGTGTCCTCTCCCCCTTCCCCCTTAATTCCTATACTGTAAGAAAAAAAAATCTTAACATCATATATTTTGACGCAGTTGAAAAGGAACTGGAAAGTAATGGAAGGCTGTCAGATAACTTTTGTTCACAAGCCAAGCCCACTTGCCTCACTGCTCCCCCACCACTTTGCATCTATACTGACTGCTAGGAAAAGTCTCTCTTGTGTTTTCCCTTGGGGCAACTTAATTTTTTTTTTTTTTTTTTTTTAGATCAACTACTTTCAAGTTCTTTCGCATCATGCCATTCCTGCAACACCTGCACCGGCTGTATGGGATTACAATCAAACACTGATTTTGTTCCATTGCTTTTCCTCATATTTTTAAAGGCCATACTCACAGGGGATAGGAAGAAGATTTTGCTGCAGCTGTCCCTGTATTTTCAGCATGGTCTACAGAGATCAGCCACATGAAGCTGATCTCTCACCATCTCATCCAACCTACTCTGAAGGGGTCCTCCACAATTACTTTCTCAAGGGTAAAGAATTTGGGATGGTGGCATGCAACACTCAGGTCACTTGCATAGTGGATTTCAAGCCTACATAACTTTCTGAAAGTCACTTGACCTTTCTGGACTAAGGCATATTTTGTTAGTATGAAGAAATCAAGAAGTGTCAAATTGCATTAAAGCTCTTCTGTGTTTGCCGGACTACTTCCGATTCACTTCCATGGGGTGAATGAAAGAGGTCGGAGTAACTTCATCCACACTGCTGCCTGCAAAGCGTTCCCAGATGCAGAGAAGGAGAATCCATCCCCACTATAGTTTGTGATGTTTCCTTATTTTACAGTTTCTCATTACAGTAGCCACTAACAATGCCAGTGCAAACACCAGGAACAAGGGATTTTCAAAGTTGTATTTCACTACCGATGTATACTTGTTTAAAAAAAAAAAATTTACACACTCTTATACTCCAAAACCTTCTGAATAGAAGAAGGCTGTAACAAAGCCAGAATTGTAATATGGCTGAACTCTGTCTTTCTGCATGAAAACACAAACAGCTGCACACTTGCTCCAAAACCAGTATCACGGGCATGTCAACATCCAGTTGTTTGTGCCTTCCGTAAGATCAAATCAAAAAGTATCCTCTTCAACCAGCACAGAATTTCTAGTTGCCTGTATTACATCAGAATTGCAAAAATGTTTAAACCACTGGAAAATTTGCTACTTTGATCAATCAAGTGAATTATCACAGACCTGTCAACCTATGGAAAACCTCCCGTTCCCCTTCCACAACAGCTTTATATGCATCAAGCAAGCCACAAAATTCATGACCTTGAACATAAAAATAGTCATCAAGATCATGAAACTTTCATTTAAATCCTCACAGCCCTTAGACCCCTTTAAGATAAATGATTTTATATTAGCAGTGAAGGAGTTCAAGATTTACAAAGTCAGTAAGAATTCATAACTTTTGCATTTTAATCATTCATAGCCACTGTATTTGATTTACCCCACAATTTCCATCATCCCAGAAAATGAGAGTTCTGAAGAATGAGTTATTCTCAATGTAAATCTCCAGCAAGCCTCTGTCAATCATATTAGTCCTTTTCCCGTTAGTTTTCTTGCCTCCTGATTGAAACGACATAACCAGTTTAATTACATCATTATTTAATGAATTCTTACTTTAAAAGGCTGTAAATATGTGGGAAGCTAAACTAATACATAGCAATTCTCCATGGAAGAGAGAAAACCGTTCTAAACATCAGTATAGCTCACAAAGATCAACTATATTCATACTTTTCACTAGCCTAATGTTTTTACAAAGGAAAAAAAAAAATCTGGGAAGGTCTGGAGTGCTTCTACCAGAAGGTATGTATGCATACACATAAAAGAGGGAAATAAAAAATTCCACACTCACATACAGTATTTCCTTGCCACAAGTTGTACATTCCCTCTGCTGTATTAGAGTAACAACCTGTGGGAAGCTACCATTCCAGAAATTATTGCTTAAAAAGAAGTTTCAGTGTTGGATATTTGTTGGGAAGACTAAGCCATTGATAGTTTTGCTGGCAAGTTTTATTTTTTACTTATTTATTTATTCATTTCCAGTGTGTTGAGCAGCTCATTGTACCTTTGTTCAACTACAGGGAAAGAACTGTTTAGTTTACAGCACAGTTTTATATGCAAATTATATTCGGTAGACTCTCTACTCATCATAACTGTCAACAGGGGAAAAAAAGCATGACAAATTTAAGACTGTTGAGATTTTTCATAAACTTTGAAGGAACATTGAAATTACAAAGAACGCCTAAAGCACTGTAAAACATTTTCTCTAAACATGTGCCAAATCACGTATATTAAAGGATTTTTCTCCTAAATCTACTATGACACTTCATGCTCCATTTTCCTTTTCTAAATATTTTGTGACAATTGAAAAAGTCCCGTCTTCTGCATACAAACTTACTGTTTGCTTGGAAGTCCCAGAAATGAATCTTGTTTCTACTCCATGGAAACAATTCCATTAGATTTAGTAGCACTGGGAAAAAAGCAAGCTTTCACCCCCACACAAATCAAAATTCAGAGTTCAAAATGAAGAGATATTTTACTGCCAATAGCAGGGGGAAAAAAGTCTTAACAAATCAGCCAGCTGTTGCACTAACATCATCAAATAAAGAAATTGTGGAGCTTATTCTACCCTTTATCAATAATGCATGGCTGCGCACAGACAATTTATAGCTGTTTTCCATCACTGGGTATTGTGTAGTACTAAATTAAGTCTACAAAATTCAAGGACAGTCCACCCACACAGCTACTGTAAGCCAGCCAGGCCACTTTGAACAAACATTTTAAAGGCATAAAGTGAGTTTTATTAGCATGCTGAGCCACAGTTCCTAGTGGACAAAGCAGCTCCTTTGAAAAAGTAAAAGTACATTGAGCAGAAGGAGAGATGAGTTACTCTCGTGCCTTACATGTAGGCAAATAGCAAAAAGGAAAAAAAAAAAATACACATGCGACAACTCAAAAGCCTGCATTTATTAAGATTAAAACATGAAGCAAGAGAATTTGTTTTCTATACTAGAAATTGATTGTCAGTCTCAAAATCCCGAGAGGTGCTGAACAGGTCAGGTTCTGACAGCAAGAGAGCTTATAACCAAAGATGGTTTTGATAGGTTTTGTTTACATT
This sequence comes from Phaethon lepturus, assembly GCF_000687285.1. Lineage (NCBI taxonomy): Eukaryota > Metazoa > Chordata > Aves > Phaethontiformes > Phaethontidae > Phaethon > Phaethon lepturus. The sequence goes on from NW_010547157.1 coordinate 26,664, forward strand.
TAGGTAGCTCCAACGATTAATAGACTTATTTTTTAATCCTTCACAAGCCATATAAATCAGAAGAGCACACATAAGGCTTTCATCAAGATAAAGGACCAGTTATCGTACTGAAATCACCTTAGCAACACTGATAGCACCAGTAAACAGGCGAGAGGTGGGCTCCCTTCCACAGGCCAAATTAAGGAAGAGATGGTATGGAACAAGTTGGTTGCTTTTGGTCAGTCCCACCTCCTCCCACCGCAGCAGTCCTAGCACCTGAATGCCTGAAAGGCAAGAAAGCACCGAAGCACTTAGAGCACACGTGTTGGCCGACAGCAGCAAAAGGATGCAAATGCCAGGTCTGCACATCCAACAGTTTTAACCAGGCTCTGCTCTGGCAGTGACCAACATGTCACCTGGGTCCTCCACCTGGGTCCTCCCTAGCTTGGTTTCAGGTGTGGAGTCAGGTGTAACCAGCCACAGCGTGGATGGCAGCACCACCAGGAGGTGGGTTTGGGTCATGCCACATACTGCTGCTGCTGTTTCTTTCATAGTCATGCTGCCCAGCTTCCCTTTAAAAAAATATTGGTAAGTATGAGTGACAGCCTTTTCATAACCAGAGCACCACTCCAGGCAGGACCCTCCAGGTCTCTCTGGTAACTGGCTGAACAAGATGACATCTCTGCCTGGAAAAACTACTTTCATACAGTGTGGGAAGGTGGGGGATGTAGCACAGCATGGCTGGGCAGCTTGATGGCTTTGTGGCATACTTAAGCACAACCACAATTAAGAGCAGGAAGGATGCAAAAGACAAGACTTAAGCCACATCTGGTCAAGTGGAAATACCTGGCGAAATAAACAAAACATTACCTCTGAACAATAAATGAAGTCGAGAGGAAAAAACCAGCTCTGATCAGTGGTATTTGGATTTGCAAACACCCTTAGTTTTCTAGTTAAGATGTATACTACTGTACAGCAAAATTTAGCTTCACTTACAATACACATGCTTTCTCAAAAATCACATCCCTTTTGCAAATGCAAGTATCTCATGGACCTCTGAAGCCAACTGATCAGTGTGTAATTCTCTGATTTAACTGCTCCAGTCAGCCCAGAAAATTCAGAAAGTGAAGAGCCAGACTTTAGCTGTGCCAGGGCAACCAACCCCCAGCCTTTGGTGAAGCTGTTTCACCCCTGTGAAAGCAGAATCTGTCTGCTCTGTCCTACAGGCAGAAACTACCCCAGATGAAGTTGTACTGAGATCTAGTCATGTTTTTATAAAATCTTTTTAAAGATTTTGGGGGGGGGGGGGGG
>NW_010547157.1:27984-29885 GCF_000687285.1 Phaethon lepturus
AACTCTACCATTTAAGACTTAACCAAGGAAAGCAACTGCTGGGTATTTGTATTTTAACCTGTCAGAAGTGCAAGGTTTTCCTCAGGGGTTGGTTGGGGTGTTTTTTTCCCCCCCATTTAATTGCTGTGAAAAGTGAAAGTGTTCTTTTGAAGTCTGATGAGATTGTAGTAAAACTCTTGGCTAAGTCAAGGCTACAGGACACAGCTTTGAGAAACCCCAGACAATCCCACTGAAGCAACCTTGGCTTTATAAATGGAAATTAATTTTGGTCAGTCTGTTGCTCATCTCGCATTGCCGAAGTCTGTGATCCAATTAGAATTACACTGTTTTAATGACCTGCGCAGGGATCACATGTGGTGAAGTTCAGACACACAAAATGCTCTTGGGCCTCTCCATGCAGGATGTTGCTCCTACGGGATGCTGGCTTCGTCACTCACAGGCAAAAAGCACATAGCCTCACACTAGCTTCTGTGCAGAAAATTAACTCTATCCCAGCTGAAACCAGGACAGGTGATCACGTTAGTATTTCAAAGTAGCAGTTACCTGTACAAATGCAAAATGGGATGCCTTGAGCACTAACAAAATGTTATCGTGTTGCATGCAATCATGCGCACGCATGACCTTCAAACAGTGTATTTTATGAAGAGAAATCGATCCCACTTCTCCAAAGGCCTGCTGAATTAGTAGCCCTAGTGTACTGACGTTTGATGTGTAGTACCTCTCTACAGCAATGGCTATTGCCATTAATGCCTGTAGCTTCCTCTCCTCTGTAACACAGAGTTACCACCCAGCGCTACTCAAATGTACAGCAGGACAGACTGCAGTGTCACTCGGTGTATGTATATAACACGAGGGGTACTAAAATTCAGAGCATCTGAGAAGCCCACCTCTTCATCCTGCTCCTCTCCGCAGCCACAGCCTTGTGACGAGAGCTGACACAAGAGCTGCCTTCACTGTCCATTTCTTAGCGACGGTACATGGTACCCTCGTGCTTTCTGAGGGCCCGCCAGGCAGCCAGCAGCCATTGCTACTTCGGCTTCCCAACAGCAGACACAAGTCTGCTCTGGGTTTTTGGGCCTGTCTGCGTGCATACTCTTCCCCTCTCTCTGCACATGTCTCCTTACAGCCCCTTGCCTTCTCCTCCCACCCCACACCTTGCACGGCCACCCATGCAGCCCACTGACATCCAGGCTGTGACTACCCTAGCTTATGATGCCTGCTGCAGCGCACCGGGCAGCCGCGTCTGGGGACCTGCAAGGGCAGCCCGAGACACCCTCCACGCATATATGCACGTTTCTTTCTCTTAGAAGCCCGTGCGTGGCTGAGGGTGCACACTTCTACAGCCAGGACGTGGCTGTGGCACGCGGGAACTGGGGCGAGCCGAGTCATGACGATAGTTAAGTTTCCTTGTTTAGCCTTTTCTAAGCATTTCACCTCCCTGCCAGCTACAGCCCTGCCTCCGAGTCCAGCAGCAGTCGTGGCTGCTTTCCTCCACCTCCTGTACAAAGCACTTCGCCACCAGAAAAGATAAAACTCACCTAACAAACGCTTTTCCCGGTGAAAAGAGCTCCAGAGGAGCAAAAGCCCTGGTACACCCCAGTGAAAAACAGCATCTTGCAAGGAAGGACAGGCACCGCTCTGGGAGCAAGAGCCCAGGGCAGATGTGAAACATGCCGGCGTGAGGTCTACAGTGGAAGCACAGGCAGGCTTCCCCGTCGCGGCAGCTTGCCGCAGGTGCACTGCGGCACCCTCTGCCCCCTCTCCGAACCCAGTTTTGCGCAAGAGAGCTAACGGGAGAGGCAGTGGAGTCTGGGTGCCTGCACGTGCACACGTGCACAGGCCCCATCCAAACGGCAAGAGAGTAATGAAGAAAGGCGGGAGAGCGGGTCTTCCCCACCCCA
>NW_010547157.1:29916-43489 GCF_000687285.1 Phaethon lepturus
CGGTTTGGGAAAAACAGCTGGTGCCCCTGCATCTTTGGGGTCACTAGACTCAGCAGCCCTCTACCTGTCCCAACAGCTGTCAGCATTTCAACGCCACATCTGTAAGGACAAGATGCACTCCATGCTCAAAAGCCAAACAAGCTCAACCCCACTGCTTGGCTTCACTGAGATTAAAGTAGCGAGAGCAGCAGGAGACGAGTTAATCTGCAATGAGCTATCCTACACAGTCGAAATGGCCAAGAGACTAAATCTTTGCTCTTCAAGAGATGAGTTCACTTTTAGGCGTGTCTTATCTCCCATCTGAACCTGCAGCACATTGCAGGACACATAACACGGCAGGCAGCAACAGTCACCAAAAGTAAATAAAACCAGGAGTCAGCTGCCACTTCAAACAGCAGCTGTCAAACCTGAGGGAATCCAGGAGTCAGTAGCAAAGTGAGCCTTTACACAGGGATTACCCATGAGGATTTCTTTTACGGCAGATTTAATGCAGGCCCTCCCTTTGGTGTTTCTCTTAACCCGATTTGTACCTTTGCACAGCAACATTTCTATATAGCCCTGTCCCACCAGGGTGCCCACACCCAACCCCTGGTCACGAAAATGACTCCGCAGCAGGACGAGACCGTGCTGTGCACTGGGCATTGCACAAACACACTCTGCGTTAGTCTAGTCCGTGGCTGGTCTCCTGTGCTGCTGAGAAAAAGCAGCAGCGGGACTACAGCGCAGCAGACAATCCAGCTACGAACCCAGAAGACGGGTACAAAGTATGGGTCGTTCATTAACGAAAGCCATGGCAGCAGCAGCTCCAGTCAAAGCAGAATGGTCACTTTTCCAGGTACAGTCCTCAGTTTCTCTTACACATGTTTTTGCTGGTGAAGAATTTGTCTCAGCGTGACATCCAGTAACGACTGAAGACTGAATCTTTTTACTACTAAAACATTATTAATACATAGATGAAGGACTAAGGCATTCTGATGGAAAGGTATACAAGCACTGAAGCGTGTAGAATTGGTGATGTAGGATGAGAAACCAAGTCGTTTCTTCATCGCATCATTTTTTACCTTACTGAAGTCAGTGAATTTAGTCATAGCTAACAAATACTGATAGTCAGGTCCAGTGCACCACTTCATGTTAGCAAGGTTTATTACAGAGCAAGAGGTGGGGCTGGAACAGTCTGTGGGACCATGCCTATGCTCTTCCCTCTGCCATCCAGCAAAAAACAACTCACATCTTACCTTAAAACATTGTAATAGAAGTGCCAGCCCTCTGCTTTCCTTTAGGCCTTTTTAAACGTCAGAAATAATGCAAGAGGATTCAGCTAGTTCAATGCTTCAGCATTTGACAGCACATTCAGGAGCCCGAGAGTCATCCTACAAGAAGAGGAATGAAAAGCACCAATTAGTCATTGCACATGTTGGGCAATATATCACATGCTTAAAACCACTGATGCCTGGCAAAGCCACGCTGCTAAACAATAACAAAATTACAAACAATCACACATAAGAAAGGCTAAGTAATTTTTTGCTTCCAAGGTGAAACGCACAAGCAGTATTTTGGTTACAGCACCCTGAAAAGAAAGCATGCATCTTGCAATACACCCTGCACTGCCTTCCCAATTTAAATCCTCTTTGTTCAAACAACAGCCCGTGTGAATGCACAGAAACAAAAAGCCAGGCATGCCAGGTTACACCAGCCATGCCAGCTACAAAAACACAACAGTAAGTGCTTAAGGAAAGGTAACCTGGTACTAGTTTGAACTGGGAAAAGCAGCAGAAGCCCATGTGAGCTAAGTAATAGCACTATATAAGCCAGGATGTTGGCATACGTGAAAAGACACAGGGAAGTATTTTATAGACTGCAGCAAAAGAAGAGACAGCTACAGACTGGTTTGTCTCATTTCCCTCAGTAGGCTTTTAAAAAAAATTCTTATCTTGCAAGGACTCTTACATACTCTCAACCCTTACTGAGTAAAGACACTCCAACTGCGGCCAAGTTCATGCCTGCATCACTACGGCGCAACAGACAGCTCTTTTCCTCACAGCAATGCAGCGAAGATGTCCTGTCACCACGGCACGGACACTTACATTTCAGTTCCAACTCACCTGGCATGTTCAACCCCTCAAACGAGCAAACTTCCCAAAACCACAGGCGCACGGTTTTATATAGAGACACCGCTCCGTGCGCCAAGGCATCCCACCTCACGACCACTCACAGGTACAGCCCGAGTCAGCCGCACCCACAGGCCGTGCTGATGCTGAACAGTTGCACAACGATGCTGCTAGGACATTTGACAGCTATGGAGGGATGGATGGGATGGCAGAACAATTTATCTAGCAGGGTTACTCAAGAGAGTTTTGAAGATTATCTTCAGGGAGAAGACACCTCTTAGCAGCCAGGTTTTAATTAAGTACTTCCCTAAAGCTTTGGTATGAAAACACACGGTTATTATTGTCCTAGGCTGTAAAACTGCAGAGGTGTGGGCTTAATGGGGTACAAGGGAATCATGCCAGGTAAGAATTTTTGTTGTAAGAGTTTTTATTATAAATCAATAAATAAACTGGCACTGAAAGCATGTCGCAGACCGATGCCCCTACATACATATATTGTTCTCAACCTACACTGTTTACAAATCCCTAAAACAGCCTCCCAAGGGTTAATTGTCTTCATGAACTAAAACAGCAAGTAGTATTTGAAGGGAAGCTACAAAGGTCTGTCTGTGGGAGGAGGGGAGAAGGGAATTAAGTGTGAAACCTTACCCTCTGGAAAGTAACGTAAGTGTAAGGTCTGTTACAAAACCAGAAATCCAAAAGCCCCAACTTAGGTGAGCTCCAAGTTGTGCTCGGTGCTCTTACGTTACCCCAATAAAATGGGAGTCAATTACTTCCCCCTTCTGTCTAACACTTCCCCAATACCTTACTTTCGGCTATTTATGTAAAAATAGTTATACTTTTGGCTATTTATGTAAAATATGAACTTGTTCACACTGCATGTTAGCTATTCATGGTACTCTAAAAAGGCTTTTCTTACATTTCCATGTGAGTGCATTCCAAGATGATTACAAGTATCGCCATTTACTTAATATTAAAAATGGTAATACATTAGGAGGCTCGAGATGATAGAAGACAAATTATATCCTGGCAGCTATGTATTCACAGATAACAGAAGTAGCACGGTCATTGTATTTCTGTGTAACCTCCTGCTCCATGCTTCTGTATAAAGCGTTACAGCAGTTTCCTGTAAAAATTCTGAGTATTTCAAGACTTCAGCCTTTATCTTCAAGTTGTTCAGTCCATAGTTACACATCCCGGTCCACTGTTCAAGGACAGAACAAAACTGACTTTCAAACTCCTACTACCATACCCAGCATGCCGTGTCCCCAAGGCATGGTGTCAAGATCATTCCGGTATTTCTCATGGGTTAATTTTGCTCCAACAGATTTCACCTTTGCATCTTGTCCCACAGTTAGTGTAAACTCTATACCAGGTATTCCGTGTAATTCAGTTGAATTGTGTTTATGCCCACACCTGATCCAGGTCAGTCTGAGAGCACAGTAACTGTGCAAAACCAAAGGCCAGGACTAGGACATGGCTTGAGCTCCAAGGTGAACTGGTGACAGCTTTGTCAAAGAGGACTGAACGGAAGTCAGAAATCCTTCAGGAGCTAAGGTTTATCACAGACCGTACCATTTTCCACACCAGATGGAAAGAATGCTTCAGTTTTGCTTTTTACCCCGAACAAATCACAGCATCCATGCATACACAGTCATCTGACTCCTACACATCCAAGCCCAACCAAAACAAAAAACATTACACTGCACACCCATTTTTTCCCCTTAAGGGAAGAACAAACCACACCTAACAGTTATTAACAAAAACACCAAACGCTAGAAAACATTCTGATACAATGGGGATTTTTAAAAAAATATGTACTGCTGTAAGCAAAATTTGAATCTGTATAAAATGGATCTATGTATCTCATATCAAGAAGTAATTGTTCTTTTAAACTGCTTCAAAAATGGCAACCTAAATTCATTCCCAGGCAGCAAACTGACACTGTGATTAGCAGAGAGTGCTAAGCAGAAGCAAAGAAAAGCAGAAATGAAAACAAACATAGTAAAAACAGTTAAGCAGAGATGTTACATATACAAAGGGAACACATTTGCTGATAAAGTTGTCATTTTTACAGGAAGCTTTAGCCTTGATAATATTTTACATTTAAACAAAGCTTGCTATGCAACCGATCTCTTAAATACCCAAACACATGTTTTTCACCAATTTTTCACAGAAAGTCTACGTACTTCACAGCGTACTCTAGCTTGACATCTTCTCCACAGGCAGGTAACACATGTATTCCATCTTCTCCCCTTTTCCATTTTAATATTGTTCAACACTTCCTCCCACACACTCCTCCGACACACACACCTCCCTCCAGCAGACCGCAGCCAGATTCACTTATCTGAAGAGGAATTTATGCCGGTCTGAAAAAACACCAGCCCCCTCAACTACAAGGACATGCCTGGATAACTTACTGAGATATGCCTCAGATGTTGCATCAAACACTTCAAAGTCAGTTAAAGATACACTGCATAGTGCCAGAAGTGTTGTTACATTCTCGCTGTGAAGGAGATGTTACCGTAAAATAAATTTGAATTTGAAGGTAACAGTTCTAGTGGTAAAAGACACTATTTCCGGGTGAATTAATTCTAAATTTTTGGACAAAAAGCCTTTACGTAGTCAAAAGCAATATTCAATCTTGGTACACCTCACTGGCATAAGTTCTTATAATTGCTAAAGGAAAGAAATAAGGCTACGTCTGTGTAATACAAAGCACCGTGCTAATTAACCCTGCAGAGACACTAATTAATGTGGGCAGGGCATCAGGGTAACACGACTACCCTGCTGCCTCGGGAATCTCCCCACGCTGAGGTATGGTGCCATGCGGTCACACGCACACGCCCCCCACGCCGTCCGTTTCACCCGAAAGAAGAGTCTTACGCCAAAGGTGAACCCCTCACGGAGCGGCGCTTCCCCTCGGAAGCCGTCATACAGCTCTTTTATTTAAGTCTGTGACCTCCAGCAGACAACACTGAGCTGTTCACTGCACTAATTATTAACAAACAGCAGAATAATCATCTGGCATTACTGAGGATCCTAGGCTGGAGGAGAAGGACTGTGAGAGGGTGTATCTATGGACAGTCTCCTCGGCCCCAGCAGAGAAGGTCCAGGAGAGCACCTCAGAGGCGCTACGTGTAATGGTAGTGGTGACTGTCTGCCAACCACTGCAGCAATTCACCCCACAACATTAACTTCTCAGCTGGTCTCAAAACAGCAAGGAGATGTTCCTGCCTTAGTAGGTTCTAAATAGCAGATAATGGTGTGGCTGTTAACACCTTAAAAAAGTTAAACTGTTGCCACACCAACTTTCCTTTCAACCTTCTGGTGATAAAACAAGTCCTGGGCTAAAGCCAGAACACCTTATCTGCTGTACCTGATGCCACCTCTCGGTACAGAGACTGGTTCTTCACGTACTGCAAATGGACTTTGAGCCTCTTGTGACTTGTTAAAACACATGCCTCTAAGGAATAGTGTACTCGGCAGTACCTTGAAGTGCCTGTCCCAGTAGGAACTGCTTTTTGAGCAGCCGGAGAGCAAGAGGGAAGGGGAACATCTGACGTACGATCCACCCTGCAGCAGAACATAGCCTCGTAGCCTGCCCGGCAGCACGGGACGGAAAGGTGCAGAAAGGTCATTCGCTGTGGCGCAAACAAGCCAAAGTCAGGGAAAAGCGTTTTACTGCCAGCAGAACAGAATTTCTGAGCCTAAACGGCCCCTGCTCAGTCCCCTCTTCCTCCTCCCCACCAACCCACATCTAAAAATGAGGCATTTCCAAGACAATCTTGTTCGTGTGGCAGAAGACCTTCTGCGAAGCACAGCCCCATGAATTTACGCATGGGCTGTTCTAGCAGCTGTGCTGGTAAATGGGACACACCAGCTCAGCTAGAACGTGGCGGGCACGGCCGGCTTCTCACGTTTCAGTCCCTCAGCACAGGCAGAGGTCACAGCGCGAGGAAGGGCGGCTTCACCTTGGTGGAGGGCTTGCACTACCACAGTCAGAGACCGGTGACCGCTTTCAACTGGTCGGCTGTTCCTTGGGGCAAGAGCACAGGCACTGTTAGTCTGGCATAAAGCGCGCTGCATTGAGACCGGGAGAAACAACATTAATAAGCAGCATCAAAACCCTCTTTTGAGCCTTTCGTGCTCAGGGTGGACATGTACTCAAACAAGTCTGCCAGGTCCAGCACGGATTAATAAAAATCCTACACCACAGTAAAAAGCACAATCATTAATTTATGAGAAATTAAATTGCATTTGATAAGTAGGTGTTAAAGTAGCAGTTCTCACACTCGGACCCAAAGTACATCAGCTCATGAAAAATGGAAAGGTGTTGTAAAAGATACATTTGCCACCTGATCGCTTTCAAAACCAGTAGGACTTTCACAGGCATCTGGTGCACACATAAGTTTGAGACTGACTAATAAACGGCTGTCTCCTTCAAAACATTTAGGCAGGGTTTTTTTGACCCAAAGGCTGAACGTTTTGAATTGTACACAGTAGAAGTCATGATCTAGGTAAACACTTCTGTCTCCAGCCAACAAAAAACTGGTCAACATTGTGACAAAAACAGTAAAAACCAGGAAGCCATAAAAACACATGTGCTGAATCTTAAAACTATCAGCTGTCAAGTCAGGTGAGATTGACTCACCATGCACTGTACCCTGAGACACCAGACTCATGGCCCACTCTCTCCTCCAGCACCTTCCTTATACAAACTGTGGAGTTCACCATGGGATTTCTGAACGAAGATCCTCTCTTGGCGGGGCAAACAGTGCCGTGACACAACCACCACTGCAATGGAGATCTTCAGCTGGCAGACAGCAGTCCAAGCTCTAACCAGACATGGGTAAACTTCTGAAAAGAACCAGCACACATATCCACTCCAACAACTGAGGCTGTTGCCTTAGACGAAGCTTCACTGACAGCGCCAGAGCTCACCCAGTGCTTCCTTTTATCCCATCTGCAAGGAAACCCCTGCTCATGGACTTCATCACCCATATACGGGGACTCACGTCCAGAGAGTAAGAGGAGGTGAAGTCATTAGCACTCCCAAGGTTTATTTGTGGGCATTATTTTCCCTTCTTTTTCACATGTCCCCTTCTGCAGGCAGATCTGATTCTTTGTTCTCTGTCTGCAAGACTAAGCTACCAAAACTCAGCCCAGATTTAAAAACATAATGCATTTCCTAGGGCTCTAAAGCAGGACGGGCTTTACATGGCCAGTTTAGTTGAGATATTTGATGTTAGGCAAGGAATGGCGGGAGAAGGGAGTGTCACAATTGAAGCACCAGTGTGAAGTTACCTAAAAGTGGGTCAAGAAAGAAGAAAAACTGACAAGACCCTCTGCTACAAATCATCTTCATTTAAACTTTCTCAATACTCCAGTTATATCCTGTACTACATCATTTACCCAGTTATAGCCTTTGCTTGTTCATATTACCATATCACAAAACACCTCTGACAAGCAACAACACATGAGACAAATCTGCTTCCTTAAGGAGAGCAGAGATTAGGAAAGGGCATGAAGGTCATCCTTTTGTCTTGCAATGAAAAGGAACTGAGAAGGTGGAGAATGAAACTGAAAGGGACCATAAAACACTATCTTGCTTGCCTGGTTCCCAGGTCAGAGGGGCTCTCACCTGCCTGTGGGACACAGGCTGCTCCTGATGAGAGCCACCTGCTTACTCCTCTGGTCCCATCCGAGCTGGGCAAGCAGAGGAAGAGAGGGAAGGGACCTGCCAACTTTTGAAAGGAAGACAACACTTCACTAAGTAATCCTAACTTTCAAAATTAAGTTAAAGATACAGAGCTGATTGCCATGATCTCCAGAAACAGTAGCTCAGAAACACTAGTAACCTTGATGGACACCAAAAATTCCTAATTGCTGGGTTTCTAGTGACAAAAGCAAACCTCCATAAAAATTCTGCTCACTCTTTGTGCTATTTTCCCATCTTCTTAGAAAAAGAAAACATTGCCCTTCTGTCAAGCATCGCTACATATCTTCATGGGTGTAAACACAGCTATAGCTAGCAGCAACGAAACAGGCAGCTGACCTGCTCTAGAACCACCCCAAAAGCATACATCTTAGGGAATCCGTAACCCTCACATAGCCATCTTTGTATCTATGCCTGGAGGCAGAAGCTCCCCGTACTTTGGGATGGGCCACATCCCAAGGCTTTGAGTTGGCAGGAAAAAGACAACAGGACTCATGTCCTCCTCTGGCAGCAAGGCAAACCTTGCATCAGGTTACTTGGTTTTGCAGTTCAGGTCTTCCATATGCATGGTGCCTAGCTACCTTTGGGGCTTTCAAACAGATCTTGCCACCATCTTCCTAGTGATAGTTCAGAGCTTATATTCCTAAGTGGTGGCATTTTTTGAAGGACTATAGTAGACTAGCCTCCAAAATCCAGCACTGTTTGGGAATGACCCTTAACACCCACCACACTCCTGTAATAGCTCTGCGAAATTTCCAGTACTGAACCAAGATAAGAATAAGCCTCTGTCACATTTTCAGCCTAAAGCTTTGAAAATGCAATGAATTGATGAACCCCAACATGCACAGTGCTGTTGGGTGGTATGCTCCTTGCTGTAGTGGGCTACAATGAGGGGGATCCTCCAAAGTGTAAACATAGCCACATACCACTGAGGACTACTGTCATGGCAATGCTGTTTCCTTTGTGAAAAAAAAAAAAAAAAGACAGACAGCTGTCTCATCAGATACTGTGAATCAATGACTTGCACAATAGAAGCCAAAAATAAAGTAATTCTGAATCTACCTCCTATGAAGCAAAGTAATCTGGAATAACCCTTGTGTGTCCTTGGACCTTCAAGAGCACCGTGTTCAAGGCACAAAGATATATTTTGGACAAGGAGTGGGGGGCAAAAAAATGGGCATTTCCAGGGACTGAGTGACCAGAAAAATTAAGCAAACAAGCATGTGGCCTCCAAAGGAAAGGACAGATTATCCTCCAGAGTCCCACTGATAGGTCTTAAGAGAACAGCTTTCCCCAATTTAATTTCAAGCCCTATCATTCCGTAAGACATTTGTCTATTTCCCTCAGAAATTAGGCAAGAGAGTAGCTGGTCCTAGCACAAGCTAGAAGAAAATGAGCAAGGGGAGGACAAGCGTGATACATGCGGTGCTGGTCAGGATGTTCTTTGTTGAAAGAGAGAAGCCATATGCTACGGCTAGCGTGATTAGACAGCAATGGCACAGATTAGAAACTCCACAGAAGGCAGCGTACAAAATGGCAATATTCCTGTCCCTTCTGACAGAAGATTGGTAGGGAGACTGTCATTACAATAATAGTACTATATACACGCACAGACTATATATATACACACACACATACACTCAACACTGGATTTTCAGGCTCCAGCTCACAGACATTAAGGTCGCAATCTAACAGCCTAACCTCTCAAACAAGACTGGAGGAAAACACACGTGTGAACTGTCTGATCTTCACCACACATTTCCCTCGAGCAGCCGGAAGAACGACAAGAAACCCCAAAAATCCCCTCCACGCGCACCGCCCACAGAACGCGCAGGCCACCGCGCAGAGCGACAGGTCAACCCATTCCGCCTGAAGAGCTGTGGACTGCCGCTGGCGAGCGTGGCCGGCAGAAGGCGGGGGGGAAGGAGAGGACGGAGCGGAAGAGCAGAGGCGAAAGCCAGCGCGAGCTTTGCCTGAAGGCTCGGCGTGCTCACGGGTACTGGGGGTCACTGCGGATGAAAACCCACCGACTTAAATCGCCATCCCGCCACGGCTTCTGCCTAGCGGGCTCCGATTTGCGCGGGACGCTCCGGGTCGTCGCAGCAGCTTGCCAACGGTTTGTCCACCAGAAAGATACCGAGGCAGGGGTTTCATACACACACGCATACACGCTCTCTGTAATACTTCCTCGACATTAAGTACTGCCATTCAAAAAACAAATCACCACTTCAAGCCACAAGTACTCTCCCATTTAGATATATTTTAAATAGTCTGATAGATTGTAACACGGAAACCTGCTCAGTGACACAAACCAGATCAGATTTCACTATTTCATGAAAAAGCAAAAAAAAAAAAAAAAAAAAAAGACCAAACTTACAGGTCTGTTAGTCCACCGTTTCTCTCTAGCACACCGTACATCATTGAACTGAAATGCCTGAAACAGTAACTTGACCGCTCTGGGAAGGTGGGCGGTATTATACAAGCTGAAACATTAGAAACATGCATAATTACGCTGGGTATTTGCCACACATTCTTTCATCCGTGAACAAATATGAACGGAAAAGTCACACTGACACTCCAGGCTTAGATTATGTCCAAACCATCAATTAAGGAGGTTGTTGGGTTTTTTTTTTTTATGAGGCCCTGAGAGAACAAAATTTTTTAGGGCAGGAGAAATTTTCTTTGGGCTCGAGTTGTGCGTATGTTAAACAGTGCTGCCAGCTCAAAGCCAAAACAACCGTGGGCTATGTCAGGGCTTTTCAGCTTTCTTCCCCACCACCGACAACACAGGGCCGCTTCGTTCTCCTCCGACCCCACACACCCACTGCGCCCGTTGCCGCGGCACTCCCGAGGACGTCTGCCCGGGCGCCCGCCGCGTCCCGTCACCCCTTCCTGCGCGGTGACACCTCTTACGCACCGCGCGGTGCCTGCCTGCTGCTCGGCACCACCAATTCGTTGTTGCCACCATCAGACACTTCCCGCGTTCTTGACTGAGCCCGTTTCATTGCTGCTGGTTGCCACAAACGGGCGTGGAATACACCGTATTTATTTCAGCGAATTCCCCATGCGCTAGGCACAATGCACGCATCTGGAACGCCGTTTCAGCGGAGACATGCATATCTCTAGAATAATTCTTCTGGTTCGTACTTCAAGCAGCCCTGCTCCCTCCATCTCTTCCCCTTCATTATATGCTTCCAACACCTTCAAAGATCGTAGCAATGCATATAGTGAACTACCTCTCAGAACAGGTCGGTCAGATTTTGCGGTTTCCAAGATCTGCGTTTCCCCTTTATGCAGGATTACCGTATATACATCAGAGAACATGAGTTGCCACAATGACCACATAGAAGATAAAAACTTACAAGCAATTTTTTTCCACATGTATCTGAAATCTCAAGGTATGAAAATTGGTCAGCATCAAGTTAAGACAATACGCAGAACTCACTGTAGAATCTTTTTGTGACAGTTTTAAACCTGCTTTTGCAAATATTTTTTTATTCAGAGGTTAAACTCTGCATACTTTCTTACACACTTCTAAAAAATGTGGGCAGCTTTATTTTGAAGTTTCTCTCCCTTTTCCATATAACCTAAAAATCAATTAAAGACAACAGAGCAACCCTCTTAAGCCTTACCTAAAGAGTCTGTTCAAAGTGTCTGAGCTATGTGATGGAAATGCTTTAAGTCAAACAAAAGTGGTTTGTGGTGAAAAGAGGGGAAATTTGATGTACATTTCATCACAGAAACTGCTACAGAGCAACAGATCTGAGTTTGCATCAAATCCTAGTTGGAATCATTTAATTGCCACTATGCAAGAGCAGGAATTTCTCAAGTCATTTTCAGTATTTGCTTTTCCCTTCTCATGTGTTTCCTGGAAAAGTCAACACTATAGTTTTAAGATTCCAAATTAGAAGTGGTTTGATAACAGCCTTCCCCAAGTCATTCTCCTGGGAAAGACCTCTAAGAGCACAGAGCTAATTAGGGCTTGTCAGTTAAGCTCCTTCTCCCGCTTTGTTCAGAAAACCTAGACAAATAGCTTATCCATGGATAGAGCTGGGGGCCTTTCACAAATATTTTGTATTCCACTGCAAGCTTAGGCACATTACATAAACATCTGGAGTACCCACTAGAAATGCGGACGCCTCCCCCTCTGCCCTGCAGTGACTGTCTTCATGACACTGTTTCATCAACAGTGACGGAAAGAAAACAATACTACAGAGGGCTTCCACCCAAAAAAATGTTGTAATCTATAGCTTGTGTATACATACATGAGGGTTTGGGAGAAGAGGGAGGAGGAGATATTCAGGTGCATAAACAAGTTTTCCAATCCTCATTATCAGTGCTTAACTTTCGAGACAAAGAAAGAAAGTGCCTTGTATCTTTAATAACAAGAGACTGTATTCCAGAAGGGTTGGAGACTAGACTGCTCTTGAGGGGAAACAGCAGTGAGAATCAGGTACGTTATCTTTCCCCTGGAGGTGCAGTCCACTTTGGAAGTGCTCTGAGCATCCAGAACCTAAGACAATACCAAGTCATCCTGGTGTACTCCGACACCATCGCAGACCTAGAGCATAGAGAAAACCACAGACACTGTAGGAAACATGGGCACTTACAGAAGCTCCCGGTGTGTTGACCATGCCAGGGCCCGTAACTAATAAACCAGTTGCTCACAATGCAGCAAATACTTTGATACCACATTTCACAGCATAGCTGGATTGGAGTCAAGGAGCTACATCTTGTGTAAGCCAAGCCACAAGGAGGGAAAGGCTCACGGTTCTCCCCGAGACACTTTTCCTCAAAGTCCTAAAACAGCAAAATCAGCACCTTCAGCTTAGACTGCAAAGATGCCTGCTATCAAACCTAACCACTGGGTAATTTTTTGTGTGTCTCTATTTTTTGAACCTGTAGATAAGCTGTACCTTACTGTACATTTCAGCAACTGCATAATAGGTGCAGCTTAGTTACCTCAAAACATTCCCTTCACAAAACCAGGGAAACAAAGTCTTCCTCTTCACTGCTGCTCCACAAGAGAGCACCGAAAGCTTCTGGTGAGACAAAGGCAGTAGCAGGCAACCAGTGCTATAAACTGTCATTCACATTTTATCCCAATGAGTAATAATTACATGGTTTAAAAATACACAAAATCCATGCATATGTTAAACATGAAAGAAACTGTCCTCAAGAGCTAGATGCTCTGAGATCACATTTCAAAGCAACGCGGTACCACTCTGTTAATCTTTTGGGAAAACCAGCATGGATATTCTGCTTCAGTGTGATTAACGCAGGAATTCCAGCCTCTCCATTGTGACCTTCCACAGAAGCCTCAGGGGTCAAGAGTAGCAGCTTGTATGTGTCATGCTACAAGGCTAATATCTCTGTACTATCAACAAAAGCCTTCTGTAACAATAGGACCAACAAGGGGGGTGGGGGTACACACGCATAATGGGGGAATCTATATATACACACACTCTAAGACTGCCACAGAACAGCTTCTACACAATCATAAGCTAGAAGTTGTTCTTCTAAAGGTAGTTGCAGTAGTCCAGAACTTGTAAAAAAGTTTACAGACTTACTTCCACATTTTATTCTTAAATACCCATACCCTAGCAAAACAGCAACAGACTGATTTCTTAAAGCAATGCTTAATGAACAAGATGAAGCCAAGAGAAAGGCTACTTCTTGCTCCGACAGTGAGGTGATAGGCAGAGAAAGGGAGAGTTTGTGGGAAAGGTGGTGGTTTTTTTGTTTG
>NW_010547158.1:0-13578 GCF_000687285.1 Phaethon lepturus
GCAAAGCCGCCGCCGTGCCGCCAGGACGCGCAGCGAGGGTCGCCTCGCTTGCGGGTTCACCCGTCCTGGGGGACGCGCTACTCCCCGTCGGGTTTTGGCCCCCGGTTCTCAGGAAATGCCCTTCTCCACGCAGGGCCTGGCCCTTCCTGCGTTAGAGCAGGTTCCCCGTGCCAGCAAAGGGCTTTCGGTTGCCAGGTCTGCCGTGAATTCGTGCTCGCGGATCGTACTTTTGACAAAATTCTCATTTACTAGTGTGTCGCACTCTAATTTTTGGCCTGGCAAACAGCAGGTTTACTCGCATAAGCAGGGCACGAGGGGACCTTAAATAGCTTTGCTCCTTTTTCCCTTGAAATTTAAGTTTACCAGCACAGGTAGCTAACACAAGGCTTTCAGCGAAACTAAGGATCATTGGAGCAGCTGAAGTTTACATATCTCAAAAAAATACCCACCAAGGCTCCCTGTTTGTGGGCTGCAATTATTGTTATTAATACTAGCAAAAAAAGATGTACTTTTGCAGGAATTAGGTATTCAGAGCACATTTTTAGAAACTCAAATTAAAAACTAATCAATGCAAATTTACATGACAAAAAGATTCTTGGAAATGGATAAAGAGTGAACAGAAGGATCTTTACTTAGGAGATAGTATAGTGTTACTTTGAGCATTTTTAAAAATCACATGTCAATTACAGTTTGGTGTGATTTCAGCTCTTGTTATAGGTATTTTCATGCCAGTAGGTATTTTATCAGTTGGACAAAGCAGCACATAAAAGTCATTTCAGCTTTCTTCATAAATATGCCAACTTTCTTTATGTACATTTTCTTTCTACAATAAATACATTGATAAAAAATCAGTCTAGACTCAAATAAATGAAAATTATGCTTATTAAATCTAATGTCTGGTGTCAAAAGTGAGGTGTCAATCTTACCTATCTCACTTCTAAGCAAGGCAAACAAAGCTGCTAATTATAATATTTAAGTTTAAATGTAGAATTATTGTTCAAATATAGAAAACAATGGCATGGTTGTTCTTTCTGCAGCTATATGATTAAGACTACTTATGCCTCATTTTATGCAAAATAAATGACACATGATTGTGATTTAATTCATGCTAAGTAAACGTCTACAGGGATTTATGACAAGAAAAGCAATAACAATCCATACCTTGTTACTTGTCAATAACTGCATTCAGAACAGTGGGGAGCAGTGAAAAATAAATAATTGCTCGGAAAAACCCACGCATATGCGAAAGGAGTAGCATGCAAAAATTTACACCAAGTTAATCTAAGGCTGCTGGTTGTAATACAGCGAGTGTTATAAATTAATGTGGTTCCATACTATTCTGCCTTATTTTATTCTCCCTTTTGTAAAGCCACCGCTCCCAGATTGGACGTGCCTCGATCCCCATTGCTGGCCAGAAGATTAGCGCGCTCCATAAACATGACGAGCTGCATTTAGTAAACTGTTTGCTGAGCAAAGATAAGACGCTGACATTTACAATTTCGTTCTTCAGAAATTATGAGAGGGGTACGTTTTGGTGTGCAAAGGAAAACAAGAGCAGGAAGAGGCTCTGGTTCCTCCCTCTTCCCGGGGCGAGGTGAGGTGAGGTGCGTGTGGTTTCCAGCCGGCTAGGGGCTAGTGAGGATGGAGTTGGGGACTTGGCCTCCTAGATGGCCACGAAACTCCAGTGTGGGCAGGGTTGTCCCCCGCCACCCTTCTGCTCTTGACCGTATAAAGTAATAACAGGAGAGTCTTGATGCGTCTCGTTTAAAGGGGATTCAGCTACTGGGCGGAGAGCGGGCAGCTGCCACCAGCGCACCGGGGACATCCACGGGACCGGCCCCGGGCACTCACCCGGCACACCAGGCCGCCGGTGTAAATGCAGATACTGATTTTGGGGGGTGAGATTCAAAGCCATAGAGCTGCTGGGCTGAACTGCTCGCCCTGTGTTGAACGTAGAGCACGACTTGAGGCTCTTTCCGGGTTTAAAAGGAGCATTTGTTTGAAGGCTGACTTTAGTAGGTTGTAGGTGCAGGGATGATGCTGAATCTGGCTCGTGGTAAAGCAGCCAGATTTCTTTGCAGCTTTTACAGAGTTTGCATTGGTCTGACGGAAAATCGTCTGCTCAACTCCAAGGAATGTGTCCTCCCATGCTGCGGCCAGGGTACCAATTTCCGCAGCGCTGCACAGCTCCGCTCAGCGATGTTGAGGAGTTTTGTTCCTTTGCCATATTTATTCAATGTTTGGCTTGACAGACAAAAATCAATCATGAATAAATGTATCTGGCTGAGCCAGGTAATACCTTTTTATTACCCAGCTTTACCTGGTTGTGCCAGGTAATACCTTTTTATTACCCAACTCTGCTCACTAGATTTTGCTGGGACCCAGCAGCTCATTACGTTCCTAGAGGCACGTATAGTCTCATGTAATCTTGAGATACCTACTGGGTGTTGATCTCAAAATGACGACAATCACGAGGTCCAAGAAAGTACTACTCGGCTGGGCCTCATCTCTTAAGAAAAATGCAAGGGTGGGTTTTAATGGGAGCTACACACCTTCTGAAGGCCTGATAGATTTCCTTCCTATGCTCCGCTAAAAGGCCAGTCAGAAAAGATCTGAGATTTCTTTTCTTCCCTGCAGTGGCAGAAGCATTAAATCTGCTAATCATGTTTATAGCGAGACAATATTTTGTACTTCTTTTTTTAGAAATGGTGGCCAGTAACACAGAACTAGCGAAGCGGTGAGAAAGAAGAAGAAAGCAGGACCAAACATAAGCTTTCTGAGGCCTTATCCGTTATTCTTAATTCCTTTGAAAACCTTGCTTTGTTTTTTCCTTTATCTTACATTTTCTTTTTCAGCCTCCCTCTGCACCTTGTCTTAGATTTCCTCCTTTGCCTCTTCTCCCTCTGCCTTTCTTTCCCTCTTGCTTTTATGCTTTCTTCCACATAATCTTATTTATCATCCACTACCTTTGTTTGACTATCTCAGGCCTGATGGTTTCTGCCTGTGCAAATCCAGCGTGCTTTGTTTTTTCCTCTTCCTTAGTCCTTGCCACAGGCAAGACTTTGTCATTCTCTTCCTCACGTAAACATATCGCTGTGCAAATACCTGCTAAAAATATTGAAGCTGCTCAGGTTCACGGAATGATTCACTTCCCCTTTCCCTTTGGACACCTCAAGACAAACCTCTTTTGCTAATTTGCAGATAACAGTAAAGCAGCCTGCTGTTTTTAAAAGAAAAGCTAAGAGAAGGTACCCTCTTTTTCCCACCTTTTTCTGCACAGAGCTTGAAACTCCAGCTCTTGCACAAATTGCCAGAATCTGTATTGTTTTATCCTAACCTTTATAGGTAATCCCGAAAGCCTACCTAATCAATTGAAGATCATAAAATATTAGACTTAATACTGCAAAGTGCTGCTTTATAATTCACATAACAAGCTCCTAAATAATTCAAATAGCAAACATATCCTCCTACTCAGTGATGGGAGGTTGTTTAGATCAGCCGGAGAATGTCAACACATGCCACATCTCATGGATCTACTGCATTTCAGGAACCCTATTAAGTTAATTGCTGGTTTCTGACGGCAGAGAGCATGCCGGGAGCAGGGTGATCTTTATTAGCCTTTCGGGCATTTGCTAACATCAGCCATTTTGCCCCTACTTGTGTCTACCAGGCACAGCTTGGAGAATGTAAATCAAATTTAGACAACAACCAGTGTTGGCACCACCTTTGCGCTGGATTCGTTTATGAATTAAAATAAAGGTTCTAATGTCAATTGTTTTGCCTGTTAGATTTATGTATAATACCATATACATATATATAGTCAAAGTCTAATAAGAACAATCAAGCAATTACATCATTTTGCACTGCATATGTAATGCACATAAAAAGAAAATCAAGCTGCGGTGCCTCACATCTTCATAATGGAAGTACTTTGAAGGCTATAAATAGAGAAGAGGCTTTAGAGTAAATTAGCAACACAATATAATTTTCATTAGGTACCTGCCTTGTAGTAGTGATGTGCACAGGTGTTCTTTGTTCTTATATATGTTGTAGACGAATGTTTTCATTTCTAAATATCCCAAACACCCTTTTGTTCAGTATTTTCATTTTCTGGCTCTATTTTTTAACTACCTATGGATTTCAAAGAGTCCTAGGAGAGAAAGAGGAGGGGGAATAAGAAAGAGTCTCTAAAATAATTTGAGATTAAGTTCTAACTATCCATTCCTGGCCTGATCCAAGCCCTCTTGAAGTAATTTAAGAGTTTTGAAGATACTTTGTGGTATTTGGCTCACACGTGTAGCTCTATTAATTCTACATATTATGGACCACCCAGTTTTCAGCTGGTGTGTCAGCTTCGGTGTAATCATTCTAACGAAAGATCTAATTCGGATACAAATATATAGGGAAGTGAAATTATTTAGCTATATAAATCAGTAAATACTTCTATCATGTATAAAACTGTATCCTTTAATCACAGAATCAACTCATCAAACAGAGCGTAGGTAAAAATAACAGTTGCATTCAAGTGTTGTAAATATGACACAAAACTCAGTTACTTTTCAGAAATCAGCTAGCGTAAGAAGAAAAAAGCAATATTTAATAAGTCAGTTCACTGTAGACATGGAGAAGAATCTCTTTTGCCTCCTCTGGATTCATCACAGAGTCACAGTTTAATTTTTGCAGGAGTCCATGGAGCATTGTATTTCATGGCTTATCTCTTCATTAGCCACCACAATGGTGGCCAGTGTTGTTGCATAAATATTACAAACACATTTCCCAGGCATAGCTGATATTCTTTGGAGTCAGTACTACGCATCTGAGGTGTATGAAAAATTCAAAATTGCATTTGATAGCTCCCAAATTGACTTGTTTCATTTAATTAAAAAAGCCATTTTAAGAGTGAGGCAATTCACCAAAAAAGTATGACTCCTCTTTTGTGTGCATGTGTGTATAAATATATATATGCATGTATGTGTATATATATACACACATCTGGATGAGCATGTGTTCTACATTGCTCTGAAAGATGCTGAGTGTGGAAACTGGAAAAGGCTAGCTGGATTTTGCAGTTTTCGGAACACAGGGCCATTGTGAAGACGAGACCGGTACTTTCTGCTACTTCCGATACTTTTGAAAATAATTGTTTCACATCACGGCGTAAGGCAGAATACACATGTCTTACATCTCCAATTATGCCAAGATATAGCGTTTATGTAACGCACGCAGTGTGCGTGAAACCGTGAGGCTAAGACTTTTCTGATCGCTGGAAACAGGAGTATAGAAGTGTTACTTACTGTTGTATCATCAGGCATTGAATAAACTCAAAGGTGTAGGCATCCCAACAGCTATGTCTCTGGTCCCTTGACACATCAATTTGACATATATTTTACTAATTGAAACCTTTCCACACAGACATCGTAGTTGAAAAGGACTATAATAACGCTCTATTTGGAAATATCCCTTTAACCCCCCAAATTCATCCAGTACTTTCATGTCCCTGAGTGGGTACTTGAGAATTGAGCAGCAGATGTAAAATTTACACCGAAGGGCCTCTCTCAGGCACTGGACACGCGTGCAATGGGTAGAAGGTATTATTAGTCCTCTTTACCAGTGAGCCAGTAAGGGGTCAAGGCTGGGGCTTCCAGTCTGCTGCCATTCAAAAGGCCGGTGGCAAGGTAAAACCTTGCACGTTTCCTTCTCTAGTGTCTTTATCCACTGCAGATAACATTAAAAAATCAGTCTAACAACATGCCACACGCTTGCAGCCATGTTTGATGTCTCATAAAGGATTCAGCTGTGCATATTTTGCTGGAGGAAAAACGTGTGTTATTTATCAAATAGGCTTGTCTCCGCTCCGGGGCTGCCAACAACAACGTTACGCAAGGTTACAGAGCAAGGTGACGGATTGCCGGGTCTCGTGCCAGTCAGTGATCTCTGATAACGCCGAGAACTAAATATAAAATCGGGCACTGGAGAGGTGCAGAAGTTATGCATCTTTTGGACTGTTTCATAGTTTACTAGAAAGTTGAGGGTTCTGAAACTTCATCTTTAAGAAACCCTGGGCTGTGGAATCTAAAACATTAGGCACCCAGCAAAGGTTTTATACAGTAGTTTCCCCTAATCTCAGAAACATCTGTTCATTTTTAAAAGTAAATCTGTACACAGTTTACATTTCAAGGAGGGTCAGATTCCATTCTTTAATTTCCTTTTTGTGTGTGTGCGTGTGCATCATTTATTATATTCGCAATCGGTGTGCGTTTTATTCCCGCTTTCTCGTTCGTCCTAGTGTTGCCTATCCCCTTGAAATAAAACTGGCTCATTTTCCAATCAAGTCGTGTAGAAATGAAAATGATTCCACAAGTGTCAGCATGTGATATTCCCCTCTTTGTGCAAAACTGGGAGCACCCCGAGCAATGCAAAAAATAAAACGCTTTCTGGAGACGAGGGAAGGGATTTTCCTTGTACTCGGAAGCTGCAGGACTTCCAGGGCACATCAGCTGATTGATTACCCATTCAGTCTACTTTGTTTCTTTTCATAGCACAAATAAGATTTATGACAATTTAGAGCTGAGATGAAGTTTTGAAGCTTCATTTGATTTTTTGGCTTCAAAGAAGGAAGGCCTCCAGAACAGAGGCACAGGGTTCTTACCACACAGAATTGATTTTTCTGGAGGCAGCTCTTCCATTCACAGACTTGACTGGAGGCCCTTTTTCTAGGAATGCCTTCCCAGTAATTCAAGGGCTGGCAGTGAGCACAAGGAGACGTTTCCTCCTAAGTTTCTTTCTTTTCTCCTAACCGTCGGTGTTGGTGTCCAGATTGCCCAAGGCACTGAGAATTTGTTTTTAAGCAAATTTTCAAAGCAGTCAGTCTGGCTGTGTGATAGCCATAGAAGGGTTGTGTCTCCCCATCTCAGTTTAAGTTGCAACAAGTAAACAATAAAAAATGCTGGACATTCATATATTCTGTTGATAATCAAAATACATTTTCCTCACAGTAACACAGCAGCTCAACAGAGCAGAGAGAAAAGAAGAACCTGTTTACACTGGATTTTTGTTTTTAGAGTCCGTAATGAGTGATGGATTACTGCTGGCTCGGGTACCCAGACCCTGTGGGTAGTGCGTAGAGAGCACCCCGAGTATGTAAGAAGAAGAATAGAAACAAAATCTCTGTGTGAGAAATCACTTCATTGGGGTTTTTTTTTTAGACTTTTGTTTGATTGCTATTTTCTGGTGAGTCAGTCGGCATAGAAGCTAATGAAGGCAGGTAATTTTGAATAGCAAGACAGAACCTTAAACTGAACTGCTCTATGCGTCTGGTGTGGAAAGCTGACCTGTCCTGTTAAGCAGACTGTTGAATCATGGTTCTTACTGGCGTTTGTGGCTTTATTCCTCTTTACAAATTATAGCAATATTGGCTGGAGCTCATCACCTTCTGAATCACTATGGCTAGATCCAAGTCTGCTAGAGTCTATCACGCCCTTTGGGGCTGGTGCAGACAGACACAGATGATTTTGGTCATCATTGCTGTTTGGCTCTACAAGCCAAGTGTGTGTCTATGCAAGTACATTGAAATTATACCAAGACTGACTTTGCAGTTCAAGGACCCTTGACCCCAAAGGAACCAAGCCTTACCAAGCACACCCTCTTCTGACTGTCAGCTGCTGGGTTCCAGTAGATGTGAATCCACATGTTCACCGCAGCTAAGCACTGACAAATCTGTAAGATGCTGTATTTGATAGCTAGGTGATGTACACGTAGGTATAATTTCCTCACTCCTGGCTTTTCAAACCACTCTGTCTTTCTTGTTCTTCCAGCAGCCTCCTTGTTGAGCAATATCAGGCAAAGGACAGAGCTTGTAAATCTTTGCCTGCAGGAACTTCAGAGATGTAGGAACAAATGCTAAGAATGCTCAGGGTTTAGAGAAAGGCCTGAGGTCCTTCAGGACTTCAACATTTATCCCCAGAAGCTTTTTGGAGACAAGACAAAAATATTTGGCAGTATTGAATGAATCAGATACTGCAAAGCAATCCAGAAAGATGAGTGTTGATTTACCTGTTTCTCCCTGAAGAGAAGGAGGGGACACACAAGGGAAATGAGATGTTGTTTTTCTTGATCAAAGGCCATGGTGAGTGACTGTGGTAAAATGTATCAGCTTTCATGTTTCGTGTAGCTGCTGCGATGGTTGATGAGAAATGTAGAAGCTTGGTGGTTCTTCGACAGCTCTGTGAGCTTGGGATCATGTTCACGAGGAACCATCGCAATGGTAACCAGCAATTGTCAATTTAGAAAAACTTAATCTCAAGTGATTTTTTTTTGCAGAGCAGGTAGCTGCTCACCTTGTGCAAGAAGATGTTCCTAGCAGAGGTCTTCAGTGATCAATCTTTTGTCATGTTGGAAGAGGAAAAAACAGTCAAAAGAACATGTCCTGGTTGTATCCTGTATGATTAAAATGAAGATATTTTATTTCTGATCCTCACTCCTCCTGGTTGTTCCTAGTGATACCTAAACTCACTCCAGATACAGAGAAGATTACAATCATGGGCCTGAAAACCAAAATGCAGATGCACTCCTGAATCTTGAAAATGATTTTTCTTGTTTGAATTAAAAGTATTCAGACTGATTGAAATACTAAAAAAAATCTGTAAAGAAAAAGAAGGCCTCGTCTAATGGTCAAGTTTACCTTGGGCAGAGTTAATTTTTGGAGAAATTTCCTCATGAACAAATCTAAATGAAATATTTCTACTTCTGACTGTCAAACCCTTGTCATTGACACACAGTACTGTCAATGGAAAAAATTTCCAGATGGAAACTAGAAGAAAACATGACTTTTAAAGAAATGGTCCTTCGTTTCAAACTTTTCTAAGAATTCCTGGTGTTTTTGCAGGCTGGATAAGGAAAGATCTGGATTAAGACTGGTTTTACAAAACCAAACCCAGATTAAGAAGGTTGATGAGAACAACGTAAAACCACCCCAGTTTGCTCAAAACTTTTATCTGTTTCCCCCTTCAACTCTAAACTTTCATGGTTGAGATAAAATAGAAACTGAATCCAAACAAGCCGGTTTTGCAAAAGCTCCTCAGCTCTTCTCTAAAAATAAGATTAAAGAAATCCTCTAGGCTGCAGGAGATGACTTTATCTTGTTACATTGCAAACCTCATTCCCTTACTTTAAATCTTCTTCTCTCTTACTAAAGATAACTAATAGGGATGCTGAGAACTTTTGTATTCTGTTGACATGCTTAAACATAAAGCAAGCTATCAATATCTGGCTTTCGAGGGGGTCTCTCTGCTACTGTTCTCAAATACATAAGTTTATTGTCATACCATTGTGAGAAAGACATATTTCCACACATACTAATGGAATTTGCTTTTGTGAATCTTACTGAGGAACCTGGGACACCAAGGACATTACTGTGCTTTTTTTACGCTGGTGTAACACCCTTGACTTCAGCAGAATTACGTGTGATTTTCTCTATAATATCCTAAAGCAGACGGGAGTCTGGAGACATTTGGGTAAGACAGGGACAGGAAACAAAATTCTGCATCTTTTTAAGATAATTTATACTAATAAAATCTGTTTGTTAAAATCACATTTTATGAAGAAAGAGGGTTATGACTTTCCTGGAGCTCTATTCACTTCTGTGTGAAGTGAAGTTAGTGTGGTAGGTCTAGACATTTGTCTGGATGTGTCCTGCATAGTTTATAAGAATTCTTGTTTTTAAAATAGTACTGATGGTCACAGTTTGCATAGAGCTGTCAATATGCAGGATTCTTGGCAAAGAAGTATCCGTCAGGGAGGGAGGAGGCAAATTCTTTTTTCATTTGCCCCAGTGAGAAGTTAATGGAATTACTCTAGATTTGTAAATACCTGAGATCAGATTCTGGGTCGGTATCCCTCCTGCAGCTAGAACTTACTGAAAAAGCTGACCGACACAGTAACTTAATAAGGATCAAGTAAAATCATCTAAGTCTCCAAGTACTTACCCTGTCGATGCTTTTCTTTGCCTTTATTTAGCACTGTGTGATGAGTCCATTTCACTATCTGACACTCTGTGGGCCAAGTGCATCCCTGTTGTAACAAGATCTCTCATATTTAGAGAATTACTTTGGGATGAATGTGGTCTCTTGTGTTTGCACTAAGTATAATACAGACACTAAACTGTGGATTATCATTTCCTAGTGGGAGATCTGTGTCTTGTGATGAGATTAAGAAGGATGCAGCTGTGAATGGGACCAGTTTGGCTAAGTTGCCTAAAATAACTAGAGTAACTTTGGGTCGTGAAAAACTGGCTACGTGCTACGTTCAAGAATAAGCTCCCACATAAAATCCTTGCAAAGCATGTGCAAAGCTCCTTTGTGGTAAAATAGAGCTGTTTTGACTAGCCATATATGTTTCCTGTGTAAATCCACCACATCCTGGTCTATAGCTCACTTGCATATCAAGTTTTCATGTGAGTCAGATTCCCAAGGCATCTTTGCAGAATAATAAAGTCATACATGACCATGTAAACGATACCCCTGAAAAAGCCCCTTAGTCTTCTTTTCGAAGTTATTTCCAAAACCAGATTTACACATTCCAGTTTCAAAAACTGCTCAGATAATTGCCAAGAGTGCTCCACTATACTCATCTCTAATTAGTAAAATATGACTTTTGTCTTCCTGTGGCAGTAACTTTGTGTGTCTCTGAGAAAACGGGAGATTTATAGGATACAGGTGATACTTATTTTGAGATGGCATTTTTTCATCATTTTAGTATAAACAAATTAAAGGTAGTATTTCTGTTCATTTAAATCATAATTTGTGCATTCCTTTTATCATTACAATCCCTGAGAATGTGGAAGATACAAAATCAGTATAACACATTAGCAATAGATAATGCAGTCTAAATAAACATAATAAGCTTTACTATACGTCTCTAGACCAAACCTTATCTAAAAATACCCTAATGAAGCTGAACCATCCAATTACTTGTTTCTTGGAGGAACCCCTTATTAATGACATTGCAGTGAGAGAAAAACATTAATTATTGGACACAGTGGGATCTTTTACATTCTGTCTAGTCTGGACAGCACCAATTAATACAACAATAATTACCGGCTACCACGGCAGGCTGGCTGAGCAGAGCTCCTCTCTGCCGATCGGGTGGGGAATGTGGGACAGCTCTCGGGCTGTGCAGATTTCTCAGACTTAGACCTCTTTTGTTTTTTGCATTGCTGTGTGAAAACTGAATCCTATGGATATTAAAACAGGTGGATTACTCTATTGAGGCAGGGGCCGTTCCTGTGAGAAGGAAAGCACAGGTGCCACCATGTGAGAAATGCCATTTTCCCCTCCATCTCCCACCCACCTGCTGTATGACTTTCTGTCGTTCGAGATTTAACATGATCGCTCTTTCGATAAGGTATGACGGTGCAGGCTTTTAAAGCCATTTGCTTGCTCCCTTGTCCTCTCTCCAGCTATCTTAAAATGACAGCTAACAAATGCAGAAGCAATTGTTGACATGATTTATTGCCCGCACTATTGCTACAGTCTTGAAAGCGGAATACCTATTCTCGATCAAATTCAACCTGAGGCAAACACCAAGTATGGGAAACTTCAACTCAGAAGGTTAAAGTCTGCAAAACTTATAAGCGAGCGACTAGAAGGGGAACAATGGAAAGTGTTAGACAACCTGAATAACAGGCGTTACTACTCTACTGCCTATAATAATAATAATTCACCTTTTATCCATTGAAGATAAAAGGACACAATGTGGGAAAATTAAGCTGTATAGACATCTTGGGGATATCTCATCTGAGATCACACACCACTTCTTTCTTGTGGTTATCATGATTTTATCAGAACCACTTTGAAGTCTATATAGCCTTATATCTCAGTTATCTACATTTCATCCTGTATGTATTTATTGCAGATGGGCCTAAGCTGCTAAATTCAGATCCAAATCCAGATTCTGATTTTGAACTCCCTAAGGTCCGTAGCTAGCTTGAAGCTAGGGCTTTGGTTTGGAATCATCTCTATTTCTGGGTAAGAAAAAGGGGTTTAATATATGCTCTCCCAGACTGCATAGCTCTATACATGTGCACACCAAGTTACTCTCATTCACGCGTAAATCTAGGAAAAACAGAACATGGCTATGTAATTAAAAGCTGCCTACACTGTTATCTGTATTTTAAAGAAGGATGAATTTATAAATGAGCCTTAGCTTTGACATTTCGTGCTTTCTGAGTGCTTTCCTTTACAACCCTAACAAGCTTTTAACCATGCTTTAACATCTGGAGCTCCTCAGCTCTGCCTTGCATGCAGGTAAAACCTACAGACAAGCAGCGTGTTTTACAAATCTTTGTGCACCGGAGTCCGTTTTCCTGTGTTACCTGCAGCCTTGACTCCAGCAGCAAGCAAAGGATGACACAGACGTGAATAGGGTTATAGAAAAACAGGCGCCACTTTATTTCAAACTCAGGAGGAATTCCCGAGAGGAATGAGTGTCCCGTTCACAGGGAGGGGACACCAACCAGGTACACCAGGAACAAACTCCCCTTGTTCTGAGACAAGACCATGCAGGATAAGCAAGCCCTCTGTGTCTAAAGGGAACCAGAAATGCTTCTACCTTCTGCATAATACTGATGTGCTAATTAGGGCACTGATATCCTCAGAGGGCAAGCTCAAGTCTGATGATATGTACAAAACACACACTCTCCTCTCTCTCTCTCACACACACACAGAGGCAAAACGTAATCAGACAGAGAGTGGAAACAGGAATCAAGAAAAACAACCGCAGAAATAGTGTCCGAGAGATCAGGTGGCATTCCTTTGTCAGCAAGCTGGCTGGTTACACGGAGTCACTCTTCCATCAAGACATGATCATTTGCTTAGCGACTCTCTTAGCATGCTGTGTAGGGACAATCCAGACTTGCTCTGTCTTTCTGTTCTTCTTCACATGGTCACTTGATTAAATGATAACATATTAATCATAGAGTCACTTAGAGATAGACTTTACAGTGGTATCGGTGTATTATCAGTGACAGTCCTTCCCTGTTGTTTTGTCATTTGAAACGTTTTGTACCAACATCCCTTCTCTATCACCTGGGCTTCCTAAACCTAACGAGGTGATAAAATGCTCTCCACTAGGGATAATCCATTTTCCCAATATAACTTAATTCCTTAAAGCCTCACATCTGGAAGAGACTTCCAGAAACTACATCTCAGCACCAGGGAGCTGGCATTTCCAGCTCTGAAATACCATTCCTTGGAAATAAAACCCCTTTGTCTGACTAAAGACACATTGTGTCTGGAAATGTTGAGGAAAAGGCATTTCCACAACGAATGTTTATTTCTGATTATAAATATCCTGCTAAAATTAATGAGTACTAATAAAATGTCAGTGAAACTGGAGAGGTGTCATTATATACTAGAACCAAATGGGTATTTTTTCCTTCCATAAAACGTGGAGCTTCTAATTTAACGTTGTAAATATGATGTAATACTTCTGGCTGCAATACATTGTAAGAAGGGACAGTTTTTAAATAATCTTTAAGTCTTGTTGCAACATATTTCATCATCCACAAAACACAGGAAAGCC
>NW_010547158.1:13609-27785 GCF_000687285.1 Phaethon lepturus
TCAGGAAATCTTAAAAAAATTTATTTGCCAGTAGCATCGTCCCACCATTCCACAAAGACTTGGCAAAACTTTTCTTGCCATGCACCATCACCTGTCAGGTTACGGAGAAGTAAGTGGCTGAGGGGTCAGCTCCTGAAATCCCTTAATTTACCGGCATTCAGGGCACCCCATAATTTGCAGAAGCCAGTCACTGCCCTCAAGGTAAGACATGCTGTCAGATCACGGGCAGACACATCAGGGGCCAAATCATGGTGTGTGCAAGGGTGGGACCACTAATCTAAACCAGTTTGGCACTCCAGGATTTTAAAAAAATCAGCCGGTCTGTCTGCACGCTCCCTTCTCCCTCTTCAAAGTGCTATAAACCAATGCTCCTCAAGGTGTTTAGCCCATGCCTTGCTTTAATCCATGAAGGACATCATGCTCCAGAAGGGAGAGGCAGGGATGGGAAGCGAGGGGAAGGAGGAAGGAAGGATCAGAGGGAAAGTAGAACAAGGGTGGATGAACGGAGGGAACTGTGTCATACCTTATTTGTTGGTCACAGTGCAGCAGAGGTTGAAAAGGACTAATAGAAGTTATCCCTCAACATATGCAAGACTGTAAAAACCATAAAAAGAATGTGTCAGGGACAATGTTTAGTGACATCATCACCACGGGATGGAACAACACTGCAGGATTTCTTAGTACATATTCTGCCAGCAAAATTAACTTGCCGTGCCAAGATGACGAAGATAACCCATGTTCACATATTTCCCTCTGGTCCACAACTAGAAATGAGATTCTTTGACCGCCTGGAAGCACTGTTCTGATAAGCATCCACATTTTTTTAATTCTCTTCCTTTGATCTCCCAAGCAAACCAACCTGTTCCCAAAGATCCCCTTCAGCTCCCACACAATTGTTATTTCCAGCAATCCATAAAAAAAGGGGGGAAAAAGAGATCCCACAAGAATTGTTGTGTAATCTAGAAAATAAAAAACATTCTAAAGAATTATTTTAAATTGTAGAGGAGAAAGTTTTTGTCAAATCTTTTCCAAAAAATGGAAAATGGACTAATGAAAACATTTTAATGAAAAAATTCTATTCTTTGTAAAATATTGGGCTTTTCAAATATATGCAGTTTTTTAATTTTCAGACTGTGCTTTTACCTTCAGATACATAACAACCGGTCTCATGGCTGACACTGTAGCTTCATTACCAGTTCTGAAACAGGGGTAGCTTGGAGACAAACCAACTTACAGCAAGACCAGATTCTAAAAGAGGGACTGAAGTGAAGAAATTGGCTTTGCCTAGTTCACCACACTTATTTTTTAAGACACAAACCAAGAGTTTTTATTCCTATAAGGAGAAATATTTTCATTAAAGCTGAAAGGTACTGAAAAGATCATAAAATATAATGTTAATTTAATGTGTGAGAAAACCTGACTCAAAATTTCTTGAATTTTAGTTGTTTAATTTTAGTAATGAGCTACAATATAAACAGCAGCACCAATTAATTCATTTTCTTTTAAGAAGTCTCATGCTGTACCTAAAAGACTGTTGTTCTGTCTAGTTAAACACTCATGCATTAAAATGCTAATAATTAAACTGTTAGGACTGACTAATGAACTCTGCCAACTATAAATGATGGTCTTGTTAGATTCACTGCACAGCAAGGCTTCCTTTGTACTGAAAAAGTTAAAGGTTAAAGAGCTCTTGAAAACAGCGAGCAGCATCTAGAAGCAATTACATTTTTTTCCTGGAAACTAATAGCTGTACAATAATGTTTCAATTCGCACTCAAAAAAAAAAAAAATTTACTATGAGTTCCATTCATCAGAGCAAATCTGCAGCTTTCTACACCATGGCAGGTTGTTAATTTGGCTTCTGCATCCAGCCTACTCAGCCTATAATCTACTGTTTTGCAGAATTTTTTATTGATCCTGCTCATGGAAACTAAAAGGGCAAAGTCTTGAGCTTGACTTGTGATACCTGTTGAGTAGTACTCACTCACATCAGGAAAACACAGTGAGATTGAATTTCAAAAGGTTTATGTGGCAGATTTACTTGGATATAGTGTTTATTTGTTAGTTGTCCCTGTGCATTGACTCCCAGACAAGACAGTCTCTGTTAAATGAAGGAGACAGAGCTGGAACTTGAACTGTACACCTGTAAGGAAGCTTACTTGATTACATCGGTGACCACACATATGCTTCTTGACAAATACCACCTGGCTGAGAAGACATGGGATTCCAGTGTGATCACTCAATGAAACTGTGAGTTTCAGAACCAAGACTTTCCTGTCAACCTTATGTTCCCAGAAATTAAATAGAATTCTCTCTTTTAAAAAGTACTTGCTCTTGTATTAATCATTAAAGAAGGGTTTCTATGAATACTAGAGGAAATATGACTAGTGACAGTGAAGCTAATGAGATATAATTGAGCATGTACAGAAGTGCTAAAGTTCAGAAGAATAAACAATGTTTTCCTCTTTAAGCATGGGCTTGTATTCATCCAGCAATTTCATAACTAAACATTATCATTAGTTTGAGTATGCACCAAAGAGAAGCTACTTCAGACCCATGGTAACTACCTGCCTAGCCACATTAAACAAGACCTCTAGATGTGATTTAAGCGAGTGTCTCTGCATGAATGGCATGCAATCAACAGCTCAGTTCCGGCACTGCAGCTGGCCCATGGGAACCTTTGGCTGAGGACCAGCAGGTGACAGTTAAGGCTCGTAATTTCTTTGTGGTATCATTTGTGATACCTTTGCTTTGTGGTGGGCTTCATAGACAACTGATGTTTCATTTGGTCCTCCCAAGGGCAACCATATGCACTGCTGTCGTTGCATAAGGGTATAGCTGGATTTACAGCCCTAATGCATTTTCAACACACACACGCACACAAATTTTAAGAGATATAAAGGAGATGTTAAAGAAGAATGTCCGTGTTCTTTATTTTATTTTTATTTTTTTAAAATGTACATGGTTCAATTGCTCAAGTGATCCAATAAGTCACTTTCTAAAGGTGTGCTAAGAACACATGAGTCCAACTCTTAGACTGGCACTTAGATCTATGAGCAATCTCCTCAAAACTAACAACTCTTCCCAAAGGAAAGTATCCTCACATGTGAGTAATGGCAAACAGTTCTGGTCGGGAGTTGTAGAGTTTGCTCTGATCATGGACAGTCCTTGGGCCACAGTGTGTTCAGATTCAGACGAGCATGTGGGTCATTGACAAAGCTATCTGTTGTAGTTGGGTCACGGCAGATGCAGCTGCAGGGTTTGGATGATGTGCCTGCAAGGTGACTACGGCCAAACCTTTTTCTTTGGATCACCATCTCTCCTGAAAGATACTTGTCTTATTACAGGAGCCACAGTCCTGAAGATCTGCTTACTGCATCTGATTTGCTGGTGCATGTGCTAAAACTGTATTCCTACCACCCGTCCAGCCACACGCTCTGGTACTCTTGCCCTTTCACTGTTCTTTCTACCCATTCACTTACGCGCTATAAGCAAGCAGCTAAAGGTTTCTCTTGGCTCTTTTGTATTGACCGCACTTGAATTATTGGGAGATCTGTGCATCAGAGAAATACTCAGCCAACTTGATTCCTACCGAAATAACTTCGACTTTTGCAAAAGATGGACTATTGCTTAGATGTCAGTTCAGTAGCTCATACGATGAACATACTGGTGGTTGGGAAAAATGTTGGAAAAAGATTTTGCAAAATCTCCCAAATATGACAAACTGCCTTCAATGTACCGGAAACACTTTCCAGCAGCAGACTTATCACACCTCCTGATGTGTTTACTTTTTTATGCACGTTTGATTTTGAATACTGCTGTGGAGTTGTGAAGATACAAATATACATGTAAGCATATTGTCTGAGATGCACGAAAGCGCCAGCATGATAGGTCATGAAAAGTGCAGTTAATTATGTTGCTCTACCTCCTGTAGTAGTAGGGCACACCTCAGCATGCACAGACTTTTGCCTGAGGTGCTTATACTGGTTGAGGAGTGATGTTATACTCCCAGTGCCCATTTCAAGTCCAGCAAAAGTACAAAAGAATATTTTGCTTTTAATTTCCTCACTGTTAAGAATTAACCTATATAAATCTCTAACATCAAAACAGCATGGCTTTATAGTATCAGTGCTTCCTTGTGACATATTGGAAATAATAATGGTAACTGTAATCACAAAGGATAACTGCATTCTTTGGATAATATTAAAAATACCTGTGAGTCACAGATATTACGTCCAAGAAGAGATTCACCATACCCATCAGCAGAAGCAAGCCACCTGTTATTTAAGATAACTCTACACAAAAGAGCTTCTAATGAGGCAAAGAACGTACTAAACTCACAGTCCAGAGGAAGAAGTTCTGTGCAGCATTGAGACAATAACTCTGGGAGCCAAACACTCAAATGCTCAACCTCACACATCCGATGCAGGGGCAAAGAAATATCCTTATTCTTAACTTTATACAAAATCTTATAGTATTGATATAAAACAGGCATGTGAGAGATGATTGTGAACGAGTTACCAGTGTGAATTATCTTAGGAACTGGTTGTAGTTCTTTTTTGGAAATGAACCTTGTGAATATGGCTCTCTTTCTGAAATGACCAATAGTGTTGTGAAGACCTTAATGTGGATAATAAATAAAAAATGTTGGATACACTGAATAAAGGAGAAATATATGATACCAAAGTACAAACTCACCAGAACCAATTGGTTTTGAAAACTGACTTGATCAATGTTGGGCTTGGTTTTGCCTAGGAAAGTGGGAATAAAAGAGCAGAAAGAAGCTTTGGCAGCAGAACTATATTATATGAGAGAGGAAGTAGTAAAGATGCAGAGAATACTTGCAGGGAACATTGTTAGTCACACATTGCTGTCCGAGTCCTAGCATGTTGGCACGATGGAGAAGAGAAAATACTTCTAGATGCAGATATTTACAGCATAATATATCTTTCACTCCTTTCTATTGCCCAGCTTCCAGAGTTCTCTCCTTGTTTTGATACCTACCTTGACAACAGATACATCAGCTAGGATGTAGTTCATAAAAACAACAGTAAAAAGAACCAACTTTTACAGGAAAAAAAGGAACATTATAAGAGTAGTAGGGAGAAGTTTTGTGTCCAGGCTAGCTTTTCAAACGTTCGGACCACCCCTAAAATAGCAGCTACAGTTCACAGGGGCCAGTGCTACACAAATTCCAGCTCTCTCTATGTGGTAAGTCTAATACTTTCTTTTCTTATGCTTTAAGGACTTCAAATAGGGTTTGTGCATTTGACTCCTTTTATCTCTTTCATGGAGTTCTCTCTGCTTTTAAATCGCTAAGTATCTCTGTCCTCCCCCTGCCATTCCTTAACAGATCCAGGACAGCACAAATAATGCCTCTTGGCTTTGAACAGATCATGGCAAATTTCACTGACAGAGGAAAGATGTACGAGCAGTTATCTGGGATAGTTTTACACCAATCCATCTATTGTATGCTATGTTCACAATCTTGGGCTGGAATGAATTTCAGGCAAATTGCGTCCCTCGCTGACCACTTAAAAACAGAATAGGTTCTGTCTGAGGGCCCAGCCCTATCTGATGCTAAGCACCTTACAGCATCAGGACCTCACTGAGAAATATTTCCCTTAAATTTCTCCAGGGCTGCATAGGGCTTTGTCTCCTGACAATGAAAAGATGACAGGAAGATGGCAACAGTTAGATGTCTTAAATCCTACAGAACTCTGGGGAAAAAAAAGACCCCATCTGCATAGAAGGATACCAAATCAATACGCAGAAATGTAAAAGAAATGTTTAAAAGAAAGGGAAAAAACCCTTCTTGGACGATGACCCCACAGATTTCTCTCTTGCTTCTGCTTTCAGAATCTACATGCAGGGTTTTTTTGGGAAGGCAACACATGAAGGGACTCACCTGAATAAAGCTGCATAATTTTGACCTGCGTCTGCAGGATTGAGGCTTTTGTAAGATATTTGTGACAGAGATTTGTGTTTCTTCTTCTGTATGGTGCCTGTCATTCTTTTGAGCACGGTATAAAACAAGAGCTAATCACTACAATGCTAGCATGGAAATCCAGTCATTTACATTTTCAAGGTATTCTGTTGTTTAATCAGTGCATTAAGACGTAGACTGTCTGGTGTCTCCGTAGTACTGTGCTTGCGTCCTTTGCCATAAGTGTTAGCCTTTGGTGGGCAAAACAATGCTCATAGAAAAACAGGGACTGCTCTGCTATTGTACTATAATTCCAAATGCAGGAATTCTGTGTTTCAGGTAAGACGTATTTACAAAATTTTAAAGCTTGAATTGTAAAGAATGTGAAATGCCTGCTGTGAAAATTTGAAAAGTAAAGCACACTTTTACAAACATTTTTGCAACAATGTATTTTTAAACATGCAATTCATTTGTGAGGGAAACACAGCTCATGTAATGAGGGATTGCTATAAGTAGATTTAATATATCCTAGCATTTAGATATTATTGTTGATCATGAAAGATTAAATGCCCTTTGGTTTCAATCCCCTTATTAAAAGCAGCAAATTTATTTTTCTTGAGTGTGGCAAGTAAATTTGAACCAAAATGTAAATGCTTAACAGACTCTGTGCATATGTGCACACAGGCGTGTGATGAAGGGATGGGACATTTTCCCCAAAGCTTCAATTTCAGCTTACTCATTTGTTATCATTGTTCATTAACTATGTGGTTGACCTAAGATGAGCCTGAAGGATTACAGAGTATTTGTCTAACTATTTAACAGAAGCTTATAAAATAATAGTATTTGTTAAACACCTCAGGTTTCCCTCCCACCACCGCTGTAATCTGAAAACATGAGAGGACTGGATGGGACGAACGCAAACACAGTGACGCTCGGCTGGGTCAGATGTGCCGGTTCAGCCTGGTTTGAATAGGTAACCCAGTCCCCAGTGTAACTGCGTTGAAGGGAGTTTCTGAGAAACCACTGTCAGCTGCCTGATTTCATGCTGATTTGGTTCTGGATGGGAGCTGCTGTTTTTCATTGGGTGGTTGTGCAGCTGGGATAAGCAAATTCACGTCACCTGCAAGCAAGGGTGGAATGAAAAGCATGACTAAAGGGAGGGGAAAGCCAGGATAGTGTTTCACCATCACCTATGTCCCTAAAATACCGCTTACGCTTGCCGTTACATTTGCTGTCGGTGTAGTTTCTCATGGGAACACCGACAATTTCAGGCTCACAAAAGCACAGCCAGCAAAAGCTATGCTGAGAGCAGAGCCCTGATGCACCGTTACCTTGCTGGATCATCACCAGCTCAGAGTGCGCATCGCAAGGGGGGACTGTGTGTCATCCCTCCTCAGCAGCCCAAACCCCACTGGTTTTTGGTGTCTAGGCCTGTTTGGAGAGGAGCAGTGGTGCGGCGCTGACTCCGGCTATAACGTGTTCTTTACTAGTGCTTCCTTATGAATTTGCGCTACTTGCTGCTGTCGCAAGTTAAAGACAGAGATAACCTAATTTCGACTACTTGATTAAAAAAAGTGTCTCATATCTTAAAGGGGAAGAGCGCTCCAAAAATTCAACACTTGAAGCCTGATAGAATAGGAATATACCATATGGAAATGGTATATGGAAATTATCTACATTGCTTCTGTCAGGATCTAGCGGATGTGCTTAGGTTAACAGGCTTGCCTGCTCAGGCTCCTCTGTTTGCACTTTCCCTGTTAGCTGAGCCTGAACACAATCTACTTTTTTCCTGTGATGCTGCAAGATACTGTTGTACCAGGCTGTAACACTGAGGAGGGAATTCGGCTCCAGTCCTCAGATTTCCTGTTATGTCAGATCTGATCTCTTGTTCCGGATTTCAAGCAGACTGGAAGCCCATGTGTCCTAACCGTGCTCCTTCAGGAGCAAAACTGGACACATCAATGAGCTACTGGTAGGGTCCCTCATGTAGAAAGACCTTTCTGAGAGCGTGGCAAAAGCTGAGACCAGATTTCAGCTTATAGTTTCAACATAAGCTTTAAAAGACACTGCTATGGATCTTACATGTGTTGGGACTGAGCTCAGAATTTACCCAACCTGGCTGAAAGCGACAGCACAGGACGTGTGTTTGCCCAGAAATAGACTTTTAGACCTTCTTGAATATAATTCTTTGGTAGTTGAGTGTTCCTTGCTAGTTGAAGAGGTACTTCCTTTCTAAGCCCCTTTATGAGTTTCCAGAAAAAAAAAAAAAAAAAAAAAAAATTACTCCTTTAGGCTGATACTTTTGTAGCTTTTGGAAAGTTTGGTAAAAATCCATATGGTTGGTTTTGAGCATGCTTAAAGAATTGTTTCAGATGTTAAACTTGTGCTAGGGTAACTGAAAACAGTTCAGACTTGGCATGTAGTCTCCAGTGAGAAATGTGGGCTTGGATAAGTTGGAAAAAAAATTGGTTCAGAAAGAAAGGAGTTATAAACAAGTGGAAATAGTATGCTTCAGTTATCCAGATGTATGCCAGGCAAGCATAGACGTCTGGATATCCACATGCTGAAATAAATGCATCTGTATTTATTTAAATGTGTGATGTAATGTTCATGTGCAAACATCTCAGTAAATGGTAGGCATGTTAATTTTTCCCATCTCACAGAATAAATATAGACAATACATGAGATGAGATATACATATATGTACAGCTTAGAAGTGTCTGGCTGACCAACAGAATGACCCAGAGCTCTTGGACACCAATGAAAAGACTGTTCCTGAATGTAATGGAATATGGATCAGAGTCCAATGCCCTGCAATCCTGTTCGTGTATTAAAAAATAGAAAGGGTAAATACACATGTAAGATGTTAAAAACCTCATCAATCCTTGAAAGTTTCCATTACACTATCTCAGATAATACTCAGTGCCAACCGTGATGAATTAAACATTTCCACAGCCAGCAAAAGCTGTTCGAAACCCAAAATGTAATATATGATTTTCTTGATTCAGAATTTCAAAACACAACCTTTTAAACAGAGGTTCAATCATCAAATCCACAGGAGAAGTAGCTTTGGGTTTTCTTGCTGAAAATCCAAATTACTTGGGTGCCAAATCTTCATACGCCTAAAAGTGGTGTCGCTCCATTGACTTCAGTGGAACTATGCTGATTTACACCAGCTGCATGGCTGGTCCATAAATATTTTCAGTTGATCTGGATTATTTTATATATTATATGAATTTTCTTTATGGATTACATGGCAAAACATTTGTTCTCGGCTTCCATAATGTCAGGCTCTGTGAATTTGTTTTAACGTGGGACCGTTTGTGTGGTTCTCTTATTGCACAACTGAATACATTTGTGCTCGTAACATGATTTCACTGCACATCCTCCTGTCTCACTCACAGACATCCTAACAGAAGAATTACTGTCACTCCGTCTATTCATAGGAAGTCATATATACTGGTGTGAAGGGGTGAAACTCCGGCTGCTGGGGGAAACATAGCACTGAATGTCAAGCTGTTGGTCATGTAAAAATTTCCACCGTAACACTATGGTAAGTGTAGTTCTTTGCACGTAGTTATGTTAGTGGGGTTTTAAAGTTAATCATGCATGTTATTATTCATCAGGGAGTTTATGCTGGACACTCCACTTAGCACTTTGACACTAAGGTAAACAGATTCCAGGGATGCCGAGTAGTGGGGTAATGAGTTTTTATTAAATCTGTGATCTTCCCCTCTTGCAATGGCACTTACGGCAGGTCCCCTTTTCTGTGCAGCATTTTGTTTGCGATAGCTCCGTCTCCTGTGGACGAGGCGGAGGGTTGGGGTTTATTATGGGGTTAGTGAGTACGCTCAGGTCTTTCACTGCTAACCCCTGGGACGTGCGTAGGAAGGTGCGCAGCCACCGCCGCGGAGCCTGCTCGGGGCAGGACGGACACCGTGCAGCCGGGCTTGGCACATGGTGGCTGGAGACACAGGCAGGGAAACATCCTCGCAGCAGCCCAGGAGAAAGCGATCCGTCTTTCCAGCTGCACAGTCCCATTTAGGACACAAGTAAATACGACATAGATACGTTGTGTTTATAGAAAATGTATAAAGAATTAATTCATGACTAATATATGTTCTAATACATACAAAATCGTTATAGAATACAAAAATAGTTTGCTTAAAACCATCCTACCACTTTCTCCTGCTTTTTCTCTGATTATGTATAGCCCATAACATTCTGGTCTGTAACATGTTTAGCTCGTTAGTCATTTATTAATCCTCGACAAATTATTTGTCAGTTAAATGTTAAAATAAAGCACAATCAAAGGAAACACAACAAGCTTCTGCAAGAAAGTGACTATTGGTGCAACTCTCAAAACCCATGCAACCGTCTGATAAAATCCTCCTGAATCCAAATTCGAGTAGTTACAGCCCGAGACTGAGGTATATGGTCTGGTA
Organism: Phaethon lepturus; assembly: GCF_000687285.1. NCBI lineage: Eukaryota > Metazoa > Chordata > Aves > Phaethontiformes > Phaethontidae > Phaethon > Phaethon lepturus. The sequence goes on from NW_010547158.1 coordinate 23,980, forward strand.
AATTGGCAGAGCCTGAGAGCAGTTACCAGCACCTGCCCAGATGGTACCTATCTTTGCTTTTATAAGCCCTACTTTCATTTACAGTTTTCTAGAAGAGAAAGTTCAAAGCAGCTACAACTATTTAATATGTGTAGGCTTTCCTTTATATGCCAGAGAAATTAATACTAAAGAAATTTCCTCAGTCGTCTTAGTCTGCAAGTGCCATTTAAAAATCCAGCCGGACTATCAGCCCTGTTTCCTAAATACCTGCAGGCTTCATGGCATTAAGCACACGTAACACGCCATGAGGCAAGAAGTAGCGTTGCTCACACAGCGCGTGGGGGACACTGAGGCACGGGGAGGCTGAGCAACGCAGCTCAAGCTACGCGGGAGTTAGCCGGGCTTTGCTGTAAGGGCGAGCGCCCGGCTCAGCCTGGTTCCCAGGGACTGCTCTCAGCAGCCGGCGGGACTTTCCTCTCCTGGACTGCAATATCTGCTGGAGCACAACCACAGCAGAGGACAGACGATCTGCCCGCTCTTCCGTCGATGCATCAGGATAAAGGCAAAGCTCGCAAGGGCTAAGGGCTACAAAAGTCAAGATTAAACAGTCCAGCAGTTCCAGCAAGGGTTAAGACAAGCCTGTGACATCGGGAGACAGAACGGGACTCTCCTTCTGTACTACATATGTAGATGGGTATTAAGGACACGCATCTCTCCTCATCTAAAATCATGAATTTTTATGAAGTAAGCCCTGCTTTCCCATAATTCAGTCGGGTGCACTTTGCAGACCCTAAAGTGCTGTCACTACAGAAGGTTTCATTGCTTGCACCTGCTAAAACATTTGAGGTATTTGAGAGGCAGTGAAACACATTTGCTTTTCATTTTATCTGACTTTGAAAATCTTTGAAGTGTTTAATAGTAGTCCAGAAAAGATTTCTGCCTCTTAATCATTTACTTGTAGGGCACATTCTCCACTGGTAGCCTGTCAGGCAGAAAACGAGTTTAGCCCAGTTTTATTAAGTGCCACATGCCGAGTCAGTGTTCATTAAAGGTGTTTTAAGGTTTGAATTATGTAATTTATGAGAAAAAGAAATACAAAATTCCATTGTTTTATTAATATGCAGCACAGGATATACTGCTAATAACATACTTTTTAAACAGAAGTTTTATTTAAAAAAATGCCTTTATAGGGGGCTACAGATAAGCTTTTAAAAATCTCTTTTTCCCTGTTCAATAAAATTCAAACATTTTAATTCAATCAGCATAGATTTGAAAAAAGGATCTATTCTTAACCTCTCCATTCGGTCACTTTTCTTTACACACATTGTAGACAAAGGGGGAAAACAGAAAAACATCGGAGTTTTTTTTTGACTTTTTAATAGAAGTGACAGTATATGCTACTAAAAGCAAGCCAATGCTGAAGCCTGCACTCGGATGTTAATTCACCCTTTAAACAAAACAAAAGCAAAAAAGAAAAGAAATAGTAAAAGAAAACAAACAAAAAAAGAAAATAAAACCTCCACATTATAACCCCAGGAAACACTACTTTCCAGAATTACTTTATATTGCCCCCCGCAGATTCACAGCTAATGGGATATTTTTAATTAGATGAGGGCTTAACTAAATCTTTTGGTAGCCCACTAAACCATTGTTATGGTCTAGATTGTTTTAATATTGCAAATAGTTTTTCTTAAGCATATGTGAAAAACACAACTTATGAAATACAAGGAGGAGTACATTTTTCTTCCCAACCTGTCTGGCTCAAGTTACCTAAGCCCAGTCCTGGAGACCAAGGTATGCCTGATGCTGCAGCTGGCTCTGGCAGCTTGTCCCTTGAGATGGGCTCACGTCCATCAAGGGCTCTCCTTAACCCCCCTCTGGGGCAAAACTCCCACCCGCATCCCATAGTTTTGCCTGAAAAAGAGATTGTGTGAGGCCTGAGGAACCAAGACCAGTTGAGTTTAATATGAACTTTTATTGCCATGGGAAAGTCTTAGTTATTCAAACTTATACCAAACTGGAATTCATTAACCCCTTCAAGGCAGGCCAGGCTGTAGTTCCTGCACTGGCGGGTTTGTTTTGTTTTCTTCTGTTTCATTTACTTTGTTAGCTTGTTATTTACTTTGATGCTCTGACAAGTCCTGGGAGCAGCGAAACGCTGATGCTTTGGGGTGGACGTGCTGTGTCCATGAGGCTGAGCTGCCGGATAGCTCAGGTTGTGCAAGACAGAAAGAGCTGGTGTCTGCAATCAGTGCTACTGGAAAGCTTAAGAAAAAATAAACATTGCAGATGTGAGGCAAGTCACTAATTTTGGTGTCCCGTGTGGCTAGTCCTGCTCATACTTTGATGATGTGATGATCACGTGGAGTCTTATCACAGTTTATGGAGAGGGAGGTGTTAGTATCAGAATTCTGAGATTTGGCTGTTTCCAGCAAGTGAACTCTGCACGACTTATACACAACTGATGTAATGGAGTGATGCTCTATGCAAGGGACACTGAGAATCATTAATCACCAAAAGGCTGCAAAATATGAAGTTGATGACACTGAATAATTGGTCATAAAAATGGTACAGAGGATACAGATGTGGTAGCAAAACATCTTGAATAGGAATAGCAATTATACTTGAGCAAAACCATTGATTTTAAAAGTTAAGAAGGGGGAAAAACTCATAACTGCATTAAGAATTTTTTTTCATTTGATCCAGAGTAATATTTTTAATGAATTCTCTGGAAGCATGAGCCAAGAACTGTTAAAAACTTTGCCCTGCAGAAAATGCACTTTTAAAAACCTATTTGCTCTGAATGAAACATTATTTTTACAGTGAGTCCTCATTTTATGGCAGACACATGCTTGTAAAAGTTGCCATTGTTTGTGTGGAAAGTGGGACAAAAAAATAAAGAACAAGGGGGGAAAATTGGCAGACACTTTATCTTAGAGCATCCGAGCCATTTTTAAGATGGCTTCCCCAGCCAAGGCTCCAGTCAGGAGTCACTGGCATGAGCAGCCTCGCTGACTGCAGTCAGCATGTATCTAACGAAGGACCTCGGTCTGCAGCACTTGGGACTTTTGGGGGCCAGAGCAGGGCATCAACTTTTGCTCCAGCTCTTAATTACAGCTTTCAGAGGTGACCTCTTCAACCTGTGAGGCAGGCTCCTTCTGGGAGGAGGGGAAAGCGGTGAGGTGGCCGTTGTACTGCCATCAATTAGCGCAACCCGCTGGGGACGCGGAGGTGGGAGGAAGGAAGACAGAGTCTGCTGCTTCTTCTTGTGAGACTTGCAGAGCAGTCTGTGTGCTGCGGCCATGTCTACACCTGCTTGGAAAGGACCCTTTTCTTGGGCACAGGCGTAAGGAGCAGAAGACTTACCCTCTGGGCACCCCACCTCATCGCCAGAAGTCGGGAGCGTGCCTTAACGTCTCTGAAGTGGTAGCGAGAGGGTGTTTTTAATTCAAGTGGAGGAACTAGCCGCTGCAGTTTTATTGCAGAATCATGCTAGTAATACATCTAGATTACTGAAGCTCACAGTAAGGAAGTCAATTTATAATGACTTTGCCATTGTCCTGTTGCTAATGTGCCACATTTGATTCTCCTCAGCTGGCTTTGAAAGGTCTCTTTGAGGAAGGAGGAGATAGCACCCTTGCTTATGAAAAAGGCAAATTATACCCAGGGGCAACATCGCTGCACAACAGGAAAAGGCCAGCCTCCTCCCAGGAGACATGGCCCCAAATTAAATGCAAGTAATTTCCTGACTAACCTGTGATTTCTATCTGGTTGTGGCTTTTGGCATACAGCTAAGTCTCCGGGTCTGCTGTTCTTTTTAGCAGGGC
>NW_010547158.1:27816-31818 GCF_000687285.1 Phaethon lepturus
CTTTCACTTTCATTTCCAAACTTTAATACAGAACAGCCCATCCACAACCTGCTGCGGAGGCCACGCATGCTGGCTCTGGGTTGTGCAGCCATGGGCAGAAGGAAGGACTGTCGCTTTGGGGGGTCAACCCCCGAGAGGGATCCCTTAGCCACAATGGCAACATGCTGGCAGGTGAGGTAAGAGTGGGGAGAAGAGCAACATGCTCCTGCAAATGGTTCCTCTGCATCCTATATGCCACCCAACGGGGTTTGGGTCTGGCTGCTCCCTTCCCTCTCAACAACCTAAAAGTGATGGAGTTACCATAAGCATTGAGCTGGAAGAACCTATGCCAGTAACTTTCTTCTCTACAGTGGGCAGATGTCCACTCAGAAAATCACTCATATTAGGTCAAAGTGACTTTTTTACAGCACAAACAAAGGGTTCAGTGACAGGTTGGAAAGGTTGAATGCCCCTTAACTGTCCTGTGGCTGGGCAGACATCGGCTAGGGAGGAGATGCCTTGGGAAGGGGAAGAGTGGTAGAGGGGTCCATGGAGTGTGTGATGCAAGGAGAGAGCCTTTGAGAATAACACAAATTACATTCAGTCTTTCTGTGATTACTTCTAGGAGGTAAACACTGCCTTGAAGTAAGGAACAGGAGACACAACAGCCTGCAAGCTCCACTGGGCAAGCGATGACAGATTTACTTTACTGAAAGTACGCTACCATGATTTATCTCCCTGTCTCCCTCTTGTAGTTTTACGGCATTTGGGGATAATTTGAAAGGGGATTGTGGCGATGAGGGTGTTGGTCTCTTCTTCCAAATAACTAGTGATAGGATGAGAAGAAATGGCCTCAAGTTGCACCAGGGGAGGTTTAGATTGGATATTAGGAAAAATTTCTTCACTGAGAGGGTGGTCAAGCATTGGAACAGGCTGCCCAGGGAGGTGGTGGGGTCGCCATCTCTGGAAGTGTTCAAAAAACGTGTGGATGTGGCGCTTCAGGACATGGTTTAGGGGACACGGTGGCACTGGATTAATGGTTGGACTTGATGATCTTGAAGGTCCTTTCCAACCTTAGTGATTCTGTGATTCTGTGAATTTCTATGGACACTGTAGCATTGTTGCATTGGGAACTATCTGTTCAGTAGATCACCTGCATATGGGCTACCACTGAAATAACGTACATAGAATTAGGGTGAATCAAATTATTGACCCTCTTCTAAGTAAACAGTATGGTGGCTGAAAAGTCCATGATAATAAATGTAGGAACATGCCAGAATCCTCTCTAGAAACTATCTAAAGTTTAAACTAATGTGTGTGTATGTGGCAAAACAAGACAGCATCTCCCTTACTGCTCCTTCATATCAGAAAAGATGGAAAGTTATCATGCACTGAATTATTTTTTCTTAATGAATAAAGACTTTAAGGAACTATACACTCAAAAATCATTAGAGTAGCTCTAATGTTTTACTCAGGTCAAGCTGGAGAAAGAAGCAACATCAGCCTTTTAACATTTAAGGCCCAGGGTAAAATAATTTTTTATGCTGGTGTTACAATTTCATTTGGGAGTACTGTTCTGCCACTGTTCATTTTTTTTAACCTGAATGGTTAATCTCTAGTGTGTCTTCAGCCATATCAGCAAAAGTCTCCCTTCCACTGGTAATGTTAGAGTTTTTATTGGTGTGAGTAAATTCATACTGGTCACCACATAAAAAAAGGGCTGTAACATAAAGAGACTGCACCATTTTTATTATGCTGATATAATCAAAATAATAAAACCTGTGTGTGTAAATGATAAGGGATATTAGTGCCATGTTGTTGAGAAATTGGCACAGGAACAGCAGTGAATGAAATACATCTGGGAATAAGAACCTAATTCATATAGTAAATAATAGGTTGCATGAATTTAATCAGTTGGAGAACTGTTACATGCATAAGTAGATACTCTGCGGGAGGGGGAAACTTAGATTTGATGCACAGGACTTAAATGATCAGTCTGCTCTGGATTTTGTTGTGAAAATGCCTATTTGTTTCAAATCGAGGTGGTTTTCAGGTTGGGAGATTAATTTTAATTTCTGAAATAACTGGACTATATCAAAAAGCACAGATTCTGATTTGGATTTTGACTTACTGCTATTCAAAGCACAAGAGGTTTCCTTCTGAATGTCTCTATCTCAGGCCCAAATGAACCCCGAAGGCCAAGTGGAAACAGAGGTAACGTTGCCAATTTCATCCTCATTTCTGATTAAAACCATGTGAGAAATGATCAGTTTAGGCAAGGTTTCTTCACGAGATTAAAAATAGATACCAGCCTGGTAAAGAAGTTCAGAAATACTTTAATGACCCTCAGCAGTGCTTGTTTGTAAGAAAACCAAACAATAAATGGTGTTTTCGTAGGAAACTTTTGCAAAGAACATTTTCCCATTAATTTTGTGGGGAACATGCCTCAGGTTTTTCAGTGATTGCTAATGCTTTTGCTACAAAAAAAGTTTTATTATGTTACAAGACATATGTAGCTTGAGCCATGTATAAAAAAACCCTCTTGACAAAAGAATATATTTTTTCTTAGCTTTTTTCGATTCTTGGACTTAAACTTTGGCTTGGGTGAACTTTTTTGGGGGTGAAATGTACCTGTTTACAATAGGAATACTAGATGTTTCATTTTCCTGAGTATTGCTTCTGAGGAAATGCCATAGCACTGTATTTACAAGATACCCTGAACTGTCAGTTTCCTTGAAACACAATGTATTTAATACAAATCCATTAAGCCTTGTAAAACTGTCAAAAATGTAAATGACACTTGTAATAAAACCTTGTCGTGTGACCGGCTCTAGCTAATCAGGGTTGATGATATCACTGCAGCTGATCACGGCTGGTGCTATGTACATTTCGACAGCTTTATGACCTGCATGGATTTGTGTTATTAAAATTGTACAGTTTTGTAAGGAATTTGGGATTTAATAAAGCAGCAGAGAAACTACAAAAGGGACAATATATCCCACTAAAAGTGAGCCAGGCTTTAAAAAAATAATATAAACAGATATAGTGCATGAGCGTGCGTGTGTGTGTGCATGCGAGTAGGGAAACCAGGAGAGGTTCTCCTTTCCTAACTCACGCGGGGTACGGGCTGCTCGTATAAACCACTTTTATGTATTTATAGCTCGGCAAATACCTTGCATCTGCGAGGCCGTAAAACAAATTACAATGTATCCAATTGCTTCAAGGTGGCGAATTGTGCTTAAACTTAATGACTTGTACAGATTATAGGAGAAAGAGCATTACCTGTTTAATGTCTTTTTTAATAAGTAATTCCCAAACAAGAATAGTAAATGGGAGGTTGGGGGTTTGGTTTGTTTTGTTTCCTCTTCTTTTTTTTTTTTTTCTTTTTTTTTTTTTCTTTTCCCCCTGGAGTTTTAAGAGGAGCGGGCCTTCACCCTTGCGAACGCAAGGTAACGCGACGTTTCGTTTATTTTGCAGCACTTGGAACTGCTCCCCAGGGTACAAACATGTCAGAAAAGGAGAGATGAGGATACATATTCTCCCAATAATCTATAAATTCAACCTAATGGGGCAGATATCAGAAAAATGTGTTGGATTGAAGGCACATAAATCACCCCTGGTTTCCTGGCATGAGCTGGCACTGTGTGCCTTATATTTCAGCCAAATTATTCCATTTGTTTCTGAAGATATTTTAATCCCTCGTGACCTCAAACTTCCCGTGAACCAGGGCCTGAACAAAAGGCCGCCCACTGTCTTTGCAGTAAATCTGTTGTCTCCCTTCTAGGCCCGCAACCTGGGATCATAGATCACCCCTGCACCGCATCTTGCTTCAATTTACTCAATTAACTCGAGTAAAGCACTTGTAAGTTTGCAGATGTTGCTTTATTATCAAGGCCTAAAACATACACGAGGGTTCAGGAGCCCGAGGTTACGGGAAGGTTGTGTGAGGGGGAGGGAGGGCCGCGCAAGGCACAGGCCTCCCAGCCGCTTCCTCGGGGCGGGCGGGCCCCGGGCCCTGCGCCC
>NW_010547159.1:0-7049 GCF_000687285.1 Phaethon lepturus
AGCAATGGAAGACTGTGAGTGAGACTGTCACTACAAGCCTGCAAGAACAGTAACTATTTGGTAACAAATAACCTTATTATTCACAAACAACATTGGAATGTCTATTTGATAGAATACTTTTACTGCAAAAGCTAAACAGAATATGACTATCTCACAGGCAAAAACTGAATGACCTGAAAGAGCTCTGTTCCAAGAAACCCTTCGCTGCAACTATGAAAATGAACTGAAGAATTCATCAGCATTACAGTTCCAACCGATCAACAGTAAAATTACATTTATGCACATAAATTTTCTTATTTAGTCATTTACACTGAGCCAAATTCTTTTCAAAATTCTGTTGCTGTGATAGTCTAAGAATGTAAAAGAGGCAAGGCTGGTGGAAGTCTGTGAAAGCAGTACCCTTTATTAGGCCTACTAATAGTATTGGGGAAAAAAATGGGCAAAATTTTTGACACAGAGGCCCTTCCTCAAGTCTGAAAGAGAAGCGCTAAACTTTAAGGTTAAATGCAAGTTGAGAACACTTACGCAGTTCCATAGCTACTTAAACTGTCCTTGTCCCCACTGGCATGTTCTGTGTGTTCCCATCATTTCCCATTCATCAGCATTTGGGTGATCAGATCGTGAGCCAGATTAGGGAATTTACAAACTGATCCAGTTAAAGATCCAGCTCTTACTTCATTCGTACTTTTCAAAATCAGTCCTATAAACCAGGTCCCCACATCACTACATGAAGGCTACTGGTAGCTTAAGAGAAGGAAGAAACACATTCCTGGGGCAGGGCAGGCCTGCTTCTTTGAGCAGCAACTTTCATTTACGTCAATTTAAAGACCTCTTAGAAACCCATTCTGAGTTTAATTAGATATGTTAATTGGTCGGACTGTCTGAAAGAAAAGGTAGTTATGAACTCTTGAGTGTGGGTGTTACTGAAAAAAAAAAGAGATGACAGGGGAAGTTCCCTCCTTCTCTGAGAAATAGACAGAAATAATTTATTGCCCATGGAACAGAGGAGGATAAGGAAGAGAATTATTTAGCTTTATATGGGAGCATAAAACCAGTATCTCTGTTGAATCCATTATTTTTAGTAACTAGCAATTAATTTTACTTCCTAGGTTCATCTTTTGAAGGTGTTTTGTGGATCCTTTATGAGAACTGATTAGTTAACAGCTTAGTAGCTGTTTTGTGAGAAATGATTTCTCACTGGTAACTAGGTATTTGCATGCTTTGCTTTTTGTCTGTGAGAGCTTTCAATGTGTACTGACTAAGTTTACCTAAAGTCTTCACAAGGACATTTTGCACTGACATACTATCAGAAATGAGAGTATAGGGGGAGGGAGTATAGGGTCTATGTTTCAATACATTGTTCTACTCGCTGAAGTCTGGCGTGATAACTTACCAGTTTCACTGGGTGTCAGTGAAAGCTGGAATGATTTACAAGAAGTGAATTAATATTGTGTAAATAGAAGTCACGGTGTATAAATGACAAACATGCATGTGCATGAATCCGGGCTGGAGTACTTTTGACTTCAAAAACCATAAACCTTTGGCCAACAGTAATTGTATCAGATTATGTATCCTTTCTGTGCTGAAGGCGACAAACATGCATGTGCACAAATCCGGGCTGGAGTACTTTTGACTTCAAAAACCATAAACCTTTGGCCAACAGTAATTGTATCAGATTATGTATCCTTTCTGTGCTGAAGGCACAATGAGGTACTTCACTAACTTTACAAACAAGCCTAGTACCTCGTCCATAATCTGACATGAAGTGTTTAGGTACTTTGACAGTTTAGGAAGGTCCTTCTTCCTATTAAAAAAAGAATCATGCTTGCCAAGCACATCAGGATAAAACTGTCTATGAATCTTTAAGAGAAAAAATTAATATGTCTAATGACACATTAAAATTATTATTTATTTCTATGTACTTTACTGATTGAACACTTACCCACTGTGGCAGAAGCTGATGACAGGAGAGACTTTCCCCAGGTACCCCAAGCTCCCCATCTGCTTGCTTTAGATGAGGAGTCTGTGGCCTATAAGAACAAAAATATTACTCCACTGTCTAAAATTCATGCTTTCCAAAGGCAGAAGGAAACACAAAGAACCTAGCTGGCAACAAGGTCCAGCATTTAATAAATGATGATACCAGCAAAAATGGTTGTGCCATGGCTTACCAAGGTATATAATTTGCAAATAGGCACTTCGTAATACACCACTTGGCTTCCCTAATCATAGTGATGCCTTCTGAAGAAAGGTTCTCAAAAGACAGAAGATACAGAGAAACAGCCCAGAATAACTACTGACAAAAGCTTTGACACCGGCTCCTCTGCTTAACCTTTTGTGCAAAGTAGTCCTTGCATAAAAGGTGTCATTCTTTATGACACTGCAGGGTTGTTACCGTTCTCACCTCACCCTTTCTCCCCACCCCCCGAAGGAAACCAAGGTCACCAACCTGATGTCTGTGAAATTGATCATTTGGCTGTTTCAATATAAAATCAGATAGGTTAATTCAAACAGCCTTTTGTTGTGGGTTAAGCTAACCTTGCAGGCTTTGACTGAAAAGCCCCATAATGGGTTTTGCAGGTTTGTCCTGCAGAGCGTAAATTCCAGCTAAAGAATTGTAACATCTAGTTGGGAAGGTACTAATACTGGTGCACACATCTGTGCAATGAACGCATGACTACAACTTCAATGTGAAACAAGAGCATCGATATGGACAATTAGTTAAGAATGTGTTGTCATACTAAACCAAAGCTTACTTCACGTATAGTGTCCCTGGGCAGTCATGCCCGTTCTCTAGCTTTATTATAATGACTGATTTATATCGCCTTTATGTTCACAGTTTGGTCACTAAGGCCAGCTTTTTGAAGGTCTTTTCATTCCTAAAAGCCCAACAAATTCTTAATGGGATCTTAAATGCTTACAGCCAGTGCTAGATTGGGTATTATATGGAATTCAAGCTACTAGGCACAAGGAGGCAGAATAGGAAGCTTAGTTCAGATCACCTATTGCTGAAAGCACCTAAAACTCCAGAGCCGTCTTTACAGATGTCCTAATATTTCTTCAGGCACCCGATCTTATAAAGCCATACAAGTTTATTAGAGGTATTACTAGGGAGAGGCAGGAACCCGTCTTCTTTCTAAGTTCTATTGCGAGCCAGAGTCAGCGGCTTCTCTGTCTGAAGTCTCCTCAGAGGTGTAACCCAGTAGAGGTGCACAGAGAACTCCTAACAACTGAGTTCAATAAAAACACAGGCAGAGGAGGTGCTGCCCATTTTTCACATTAATGTGTGGTATTAAGCGATTATCAGTACTCCATATTTAAGTCATATTAAGAAACTGTTGTCTCAAGAAAGTGTCCAGTAACATATCATCCCTACGCAATCAACTCAAAACCAAAGGCTGATGTATCCCAAGACAGCTCTGCATTGTGCATTGTACACATCCCCTGTCACCTCTTCGAGGTAGGTCCCTCCCACTGGTGGAAAGGACTAAAACAATGTGTTTTAACCTTTTCCAATTTGTTGATGCCTGTATATTTTTCAGTGGAGATGAGAACATCTTCACCTATGTCACACGTATTTGATTTGGATGATATACAGACATAAAAAAGCCTTGTTTTTCTCAGTTTTCTTTTATTAACTTCTTGCAATTACTCACAGGACTCCCAAAGGTCTGTGGATCACAAATCAAAAACTACTGGCCTAGAACAACTCAAAAACTACTGGACGTTCCACTGAGCCTTGCGAAACATACGCAGTTTTTGTAAAGCCAATGGCTTGAACGCTGTCAAGTACAAGATTCAGTGCTGCATGCACAGCGTAAATTGTCCTCTTCTAGGTTCATTCTGTGAACTGAATGAAGCAGATTTGTACAGAAAGACAGATAACAAACTCACAGGAGTATTATATCTATACAAAATGGACTAGATTCTTAATAGGATTTAGGGTCCAGTATAGTTTTATTGCAACCAGCCTAGAAAGACCAAATTCATATCATAGAATCATAGAATCATGGAATAGTTTGGGTTGGAAGGGACCTTTAAAGGCCATCTAGTCCAATCCCCTGGCAATGAGCAGGGACATCCTCAGCTAGATTGAGTTGCTCAGAGCCCCATCCAACCTGACCTGGAATGTTGCCAGGGATGGGGAATCTACCATCTCTCTGGGCAACCTGTGCCAGGGTTTCACCACCCTCACTGGCAAAAATTTCTTCCCTGTATCAAGTCTGAATCTACCCTCTTTTAGTTTAAAACCATTACCCCTTGTCCTATTGCTAGAGGCCCTGCTAAAAAGTCTGTCCCCATCTTTCTCTATAAGCCCCCTTTAAGCACTGAAAGGCTGCAGTAAGGTCTCCCCTTGGCAGGGGACCATAGCACAATAGCAAGGGCAAAAAAACATGGCACAACTCCCCTCCTCTCTCTCCCGGAGCCTTCTCTTCTATCATACTGGCAAAGAGAAATTCAATTATTCCTAGTTTCCAAAAGCTTGGTGTTGCAATTTAACTTATTTTAGTTCCATGCAGGTTTTCTGCATACAACTCCCTAGGCTTTTGTGAAAAAAGTACATTGTACAAAATTCTGTCCTTACAAAGCAGGGAGGGCTTTTATGGAAAAGAAAGTATTACTTACTGAACAGCTTTGTTCATGCAGAGTTTCTTCACATTCAGGTTCTGTATCAAGGCTTACGGTCTCATTGCACTCAGTGGGCATGTCTTCAGTCGCCTCTCCACTGGAAGGCAGACTTTCAATGATTTTTTCAGTCAAAGGGTTTTCACTAATAAGTATGTCTCCTTCCTGTCTGTTACTGGCACTCTGAGTGGTCTGTCCATGTTCATCCTGTGAAGACTCATGCAAGATCTCAGCTTCTACAAGGTGTGGTACTGACAATGGTTCCTCATTGCTGGGCATTTCCATTACTTCAGGTTTTTCTTCAGATGGGACGCCATCACGTATCTCTTCAGACATTTTCAAATCTACATATATAGAAAAAATTTTTTAGGTTCCATAAACATTTGGATAACTATAAAATATGCAGCATTTACCATAAGCTATTGCTGAAAAACAACACAGCCTTGACGTAAGGCCTCCTGAAGCATGGAGCCCTGTGACACATGCATCACACCGGCATTGACATCATGATGATACTCTAAATACTCTATTCACCTTGCAGGATCTCACTCAAGTACAAGAAACAGCATTACCGTTTTCTAAAATATGGTTTGGTGAAGGAGAAAGGATGTTCATTTGTCTGGAGAAGTCAAATATAAGAGCTTCCACCTGGGTTAATTCCTACGTTCCCCATTAGATGTTTATGAAAGACCAGTGGAGAACAGGATAATCTCATCTGCAATAGTCAAGCAGCTCTTGCTCTCCTCATCATTTCCACATACACAGGTTCCTAGCCTGCTAAATGATGGAGAGGAGGATGACAAACACAATGTGACTAAAATCGTGGTGATGTCCATGTGTTGGAGAAGGGGCATGGCTTGAGAACGTGACAGGCCACAGTGCCTGCAGCCATTTCACAGACAGGAAGTATTCATTGCTCACACCACTTCTGCATCACTTGCCTCAAAGGCTTACCGTTTGGGGAGTGCAACACTTCTCCCTTGCTCCTAAAATTCCAGCTGTGTGATTAAACTTCAGTTTTGAAGCCAAGGTAAGATTGCATGAGGTACAGTTATTGATTTTTTTTTGGTAAGTTATGAATCAATTTTCTCTTATTTATTTCTTATATTCCAGCGTGACTTTTTTTTTCCTAGAAGAACAAGATCACTGTGCAGCCATCAGTCTAAGGATCCAGGAAGGGAAAGAAACGGCCATTGAGCAAGCTCTGCAGCTGACTAAGGAGTGGCACTGGCAGAGTCCAAAAGGACTACTGTACAGTGATTTCTACCACCTACTTGTTGGGAACAACAGTATGCCTGGCACTCTACTCAGAAGACAGCCCTTAACAGAGAGTTGTCACTGCAAGCTCTTGACTATATGCCAAATTGCACAGTGTAAAATAAACTCACACAGTCGCTCTGTAGATGTTGTCTTTTCATTGACTCCCATATTAATTAAATATGGTTCAAAGCTTTGTACCTGCTAGGAGGGACTGAGGTTCTAAGAGAGATTGAAGAACAGGAAAAAAATATGGGAAAAAAGCAAAATATACAAAAAAAGCAAAATATAACTGGGATTTAGGAGAAAATTGCCTGAGAAGCATGTATTTAAATCAGTATATTTTATTAAAAGTCTACAGAATCATGTACAACTGTGGCTTTAGCAGCCTGTTTATCTAACTTGACTGCAGATCAGATGTTTGAGCAGTGCCAAGAATAGCATTTGGGATCAGTGAACAAGAAACATAAATAAGCAAATAAGCACTTGGTGCCACTTATACTACTCTAGCTTCCACTGTAACTTAATTATCTTTAGAAAACATGCATTTACCAGTCAGAATCTTTGCATTTGCCACAAGTATTTGCAGTTTTCCATTACAAATATAGCAAATACTATAAAATGCTTTAGCATAGGTAAATATTGCCATTGTTTTAACAGTACTCACTGTCTGATGGGCAGCATAGCCTAAAGAAAATTTTTGTATTTGTAAACCAAATTCCACCATCAGATATGAGGAACCTCTAGCAAAACCCGTAATATCTGTACATACATGCATCATAATTTTGCACGGGGATTAGATCTTAGTAAGAAAATGCCCCAGGCCAGTAAAATTTGTAAAGGATCACACATGTACAAGTGCACGAATTTTTGTAGGATAGGCCAACTTGGGGGGACAGCTCGGGCCAAGGTCCCTGCAGCTGTCTGCCTAACCTTCCCGAGAGGAGCAAAGCACGTAACAGCGAACTACCGCATCTGTCAGAAACCATGAGCCGTGCCTGACCCGGGGGTAAGGCGTCATTCAAGCTGTCATCCGTGAAACTATACTGATCGAAATCCACTCTGACAACTCCGCCCAAGGGGAATTACTCCCTACAGACAGCTCATGAGGGAGATGCCAAGGCCAGCTCCGGGCCGGGCGGCGGGCGAGCACCCCGCTCGCAGCG